>NC_034609.1:19938680-19941216 GCF_900095145.1 Mus pahari | reverse complement strand
TTTTTTTTGGTTTTTCGAGACAGGGTTTCTCTGTATAGCCCTGGCTTTCCTGGAACTCACTCTGTAGACCAGGCTGGTCTCGAACTCAGAAACCCGCCTGCTTCTGCCTCCCGAGTGCTGGGATTAAAGGTGTGCGTCACCATGCCCGGCTTCTTTTTATGTAGTTCTTGAACTCACAGAGACCTGCCTCCTGACACATCCAGCCCTAAACTGCTTGGTTTTGAGAATGAACTTGGAGAATTGGGATTGAAGAGATTTTAGAGGAAATAACAGGAGAGATTTCCATTTATGTGTTGCTGAGCATTGGACTCAAGGCCTCGGGTACCACAGAGAGTCTTACGATGTGCTGCATTCTTAGCCTCGATTTTTCTTTCTTTCTTTTTTTTTTTAGTTGCTTAATAGTTGCATTCTCTCTCTTTCTTCAGATTTTCCCCAAGAGCGCTGTCCTGTGGTGCTTGCACCACTTTTATACCCTGAAAAACGGGACATTCTAATGGACAGGATTTTGCCTGATTCTGGAGGGGTAGCTAAAACCATGATGGAGAGCTCGCTAGCTGACTTCATGCAGGAAGTGGGCTATGGCTTTTGTGCAAGGTTGGTAGGAAGACATACCAAAACTGTAGTTACGTTCTTAATCATAATTATTGAAAACAAGTACACAAAATTTCTTCGTTATCATGTGCTTCAGAATTTTAATCTTCCACACACTAGTCTAGTGTTGGTGTCAGCTATCAGTATTCTAGGGCTTGAACTTGTGACTTTTTTTTCTTAAAAAAGATTTATTTATTATATATAAGTACACTGTAGTTGTCTTCAGACACTCCAGAAGAGGGCATCAGATCCCACTACAGATGGTTGTGAGCCATGTGGTTGCTGGGATTTGAACTCAGGATCTTCGGAAGAGCAGTCAGTGCTCTTAACCACTGAGCCATCTCTCCAGCCCGAACTTGTGACTTCTTATCCTTACCAGATTCTAAAATTTAGGAACCATGGCCTTGGTTTAGTCACTGGGATAGACCTATTTTATCATCATGCACTTACTTTACTATTTTAAATTTCTAGAAGTAACATGAAAAGGATGGGCACATTTTCAAGGGTTTTCAAGTATTGAGTAAAGAGATTCACTTCATATGTGAGATTTATTTTGATGTTGGTAAGAGAACTCAGCTGAGTATGGTGTTGTGTTTCATCTCTGAAATCCATGTGATGGGAGGAGGGAGTAGACGAGCCAAGTTGTCCTCTGATATCTGCACAAACAGTACGCACGCTTGTGTGTGTGCTCCAGTGCATGCGCACAGGCTGTAATCTTAAAAACAAAGTAAGTTAATACTAAAAATTGAAGTTACTTAAAAAAAAAAAAAAGATTTATTTATTATTATATATAAGTACACTGTCTCCTGTCACACCATTAGAGGGCATCAGATCTCATTACGGGTGGTTGTGAGCCACCATGTGGCTGCTGGGACTTGATCTCAGGACCTTTGGAAGAGCAGTCAGTGAGTCAGTGCTCTTACCCACTGAGCCATCTCACCAGCCCCAAAGTTACTGTATTTAAGCTAATGACTCATGTTTCTAGTTGCCTAAAAGTAAAACAAAACATTAAATTTCCCTATGTTAAGGGCTTCCTTCATACTTACTACCTCTTCATTTATTAGTAGCCTATTTTAGTCATGGTGTATGAGGTGGGAGTAGCATATTTTTAAAGTTCTACTTTTGTTTCAGTATTGAAGAATGTCGCAATATAATCATGCAGTTTGGTGTTCGGGAGGTCACAGCTGCCCAGGTTGCCAGGGTTTTGGGAATGATGGCTCGGACTCATTCAGGATTAACAGACGGTATTCCATTACAGGTTTGTTGAATTCAATTGTTATACCAAAAGACTTTTTATCCTGTCCTCTTTATCCTGTTTAATTAAAGTGCAGTATGATTGATTGATCTAAAGATGAGAGAAAATCATTTGTTAGTTGGATTTACTTAATTATAGTTTCACTTTTACAGAGCATCTCTGCTCCTGGCAGTGGGATCTGGAGTGATGGAAAAGATAAAAGTGAGGGGGCACAGGCACACACGTGGAATGTCGAGGTTTTGATTGATGTTCTTAAAGAGCTGGTGAGTACATGTGGTCAAGCCTTTGGATTCATATTACCACTGTATACCCCAGGGCGTGTTTGTTTGTTTGTTTTAATTTGATGGCAGTTAAATAAGAGCAAAAGTGTTTTGTAATATTTCAGCTTTATTAGATCAGAAAGCAACAAAAGCATTTACAATGATTATACTTTAAGCAGTGCATAATCAAATTTGAGCCCTCTTTTTGAAACAATATCTCACTGAATTTAGAGCAATTGCTTTAGGTAGGTTGTCTGGCCAATGACCAGAGGTCTCCATAGATCTACTTCCTCTTGTGTTGTCCCAGCCCCACCCATCCATTGATGACAGATATATGCACCATGTCCAAATGTTTTAGAGGTGCTGGGTGTTGCTTATATGCACTATGTCCAAGTGTGTTTTAGAGGTGCTGGGTGTTGCTTATATGCAC
>NC_034609.1:19886600-19938370 GCF_900095145.1 Mus pahari | reverse complement strand
ATGTCCAAGTGTGTTTTAGAGGTGCTGGGTGTTGCTTATATGCACCATGTCCAAGTGTGTTTTAGAGGTGCTGGGTGTTGGATTCAGGGGTTTTTGTTCTTAAAACTGGCACGAGTGATCTATCTGTGTAGACTCTACTTTTATAGTTCTGAATTAAAATGGTAAATTGTTCTTTTGTTTGTTTTTGTTTTTGTTTTTGTTTTTCGAGACAGGGTTTCTTTGTATAGCCTTGACTGTCCTGGAACTCACTCTGTAGACCAGGCTGGCCTTGAACTCAGAAATCCGTCTGCCTCTGCATCCCAAGTGCTGGGATTAAAGGCGTGCGCCACCACTGCCTGGCAGTAAATTGTATAAGTCTATTCTTTGGACAGGTTCTGAGATGGGCTAACTCACTGCAAAGTAATAAGTAAAGAATTATTGAGAAGGTAGGCGTGAATTCTTTTTGTAAATTCAACAAAATAGTTTTTATTAAACATTGATTGATCTTTTTCTATTTTTGATTATTCAGAAACTAATTGGCTTTCCATGCAAAGAAAAAAAAACTAAGATGAAAATGTGGAAGTGCTTAGCAGAATTAGTATTTCAGTTATTTATTTTCTCATAGTATCGGTCAAAGCCTTGGGTTTTGTGTGTTAATAGGCACATGTGTCTGTTTGGTATTCAGTGTTGATATTTGTTGTTGATGTTGTCTTCATAAATCACTTTCCGCTTTGTGTGTGTGTGTGTGTGTGTGTGTGTGTGTGTGTGTGTGTGTGTGTGTGTGTGAGAATGTGAATGCAGACTTCCACATGACAGACAGAAGACAACTTTATATGTTAGTCATTGCTTTCTACCTTTTCTGGGGCTAGATACCACATTTTTTTTTGTTTGCTGCTGCTGTCTCCAGTCTGGGTAGCTCAAACTTTGTTTCCAGTTTTTCTGAAGGAACACTGGGATTACAGGAGCAATCACAGTGTGTGTGACATTGATTCTGGGTTTCTTTTTTCTTTTTCTTGTTTCTATTTTGAGACAGGGTTTTTTGTTCTGCCTAGAGCTGATCAAGGTTTCCTGGCCAGTGAGCTCGAGGCACTGCTTCTTCAGCACTGAGATTATAGGAATGAGGCTTTGTTTGAGAGAGGGCTCATTTGCTTTTGCCTCCAAAGTGCTGGAATTAAAGGTGTACACCATCAAGCCCAGGTTTGATTTTGAGCTGAGATCCCTCCTTAGGCTAGTTGTTCTCAACCTTCTTAATACTTTGACCCTTTCACACAGTTCCCCATTATGTGGTGACGTCCCCACCCCCACCATAAAATCATTTCTGTTGCTATTACTGTAGTTTTGGTAATGTTACAAATTGTGTTGTAAATAATTCTAATGGTCTTAGGTAACTCCTGTGAAAGGGTTATTCCAGCTGCAAAGGGTAGCAGCCACCCACAGGTTGAAAAGTGCTGCTGTATGTAGTTCCTTATGGTTTTTTCCTTTTTCTTTTTCCTATTTTTTTGTTATTTCTTTCTTGCTTTGTTTTTGAAATAGTATCTGATGTGACTTAGGTATTTTGATGTTGCTTCTTTTATTTTCATGGAATTTCTTAAGTTGCCCATAATGGCTTAGGACTTGTAATTCTCCTTCCTGAGCTCTGCCACATTTCTTAGTAGTACTTCTCTGTTGCTTAACAAGGAGTGACATTCTGAGAATTGTTTTATTAGGTAATTTTGTCAATGCAATCAGAATAGTGTGTACTAATAAATACAAGTCTAGGAGGACTAGCCTGTATTGCTGAGCACTTGCCCTCTTCTTCCACCACGTTCATACATTACTGTTGTGAGGATTGTGGGTAACTGTACCACAATGGCATGTAGTTGTCTACCCAAACATAGGACAATTACAGTGTGAAAAAATAAGCATGGCTGTGGATATAGGTTAAGAGTAGAGCACACTTGTACTGTGAAGGCTTAGGGTTATGTGAAGGCTTATGTATGCTTTATTATTAGACTTCTGTTTTTGGTTTATTCTTCTTCCTCTTTTCCAATTTTATTAAATACTAGACAGGAATCTCTTTGTGGTAGCCCTGGCTATCGTTGAACTTCTGTACAGACCAAGCTGGCCTGGAACTCACAGAGCTATCTTGCTCTGCCTCTGGGTGCTGTGCTTACACAGATGAGCTGGACCACCATACCTGGCTTGTTAGACTTTTTAAATATTTTATATTGAAGATGAGCTGGACAGATGGCTTAGAGATTTTGAGCACTTGCTGTTCTTGTTGAAGATCTCCATTTGGTTCACAGCACTTGTATGATGACTCATAACTGTTGTGACTCAAGTTTAAGAGTATTGGGTGCCTTCTTCTGACCTTTATGGAAACTGTACATGTACATGATACATACATGCAAGCCAAGTACTCACACAGAAAATAAAAGTAAATCTTAAGAAAATCTTAATTTTAAAAGAATTTTAATAGAACTTATGATATATAACTCACTGATATCTAGCATGAATAAGGCCCTAGGCTCAGTCTCCTAAATGTTTACACTTTAATCTATTATAACGTTATACTATGGTGGTATTATTATGTTGAGACAGATCCACGGTAGCACGGGTGGAGTGGGAGCTCTTGATTTTTTTTTTCTTGTCATCCTACTAAATGCTGAAATAATAAAGATGCTGTTATGCCCAGCTAATTTTTAATATCTTGTTTGCTTTTATTCATGTAGACTTGTAATCACACTACATATATAACACATACATAGTGAAGTGGTACAAACCTTCAGGAAGGCTGTTGAGAAATTGGCAACCTTACCAGAAGTAGGCCTGTGGCATTTTACTTTGTGCTTCAGTTTGGAAGCAGATAATGCATCAGTAATTTTAGATGCAGACTAAAAAAAAACCCTGTTTTTTGAGGTACATGCATCCAAACTTTATAAGAAATAGGTTGTAGTGGTAAACACCTTTAACCCAACATTTGGGGGAGGAAACGGACAGGCTGATTTCTGAGTTCAAGGCCAGCCTGATCAAATAGTGAGTTGTAGGCTGGCCAGGGCTTCAATTTTTTTATATAACATGAGAAAAAGTCAAAACGAAGCGACATAAAAAAACTAACAAATAAGATTGTTGAAATCTGTTATACATCCTCAGTATTGATGGATATTCTAAATTAAATACTCTGTTTGAATTTCAAAATTATTTTGACTTGGCCAAAGCACTAATATTTGCCCATGTTTGTTCCTTTAACTTTGAAATGTTTTCATCTTTTTAGAACCCGAGTTTGAATTTCAAGGAAGTAACTTATGAACTGGACCATCCTGGATTTCAGATTCGTGACAGCAAAGGACTTCACAATGTGGTTTATGGCATTCAAAGGGGTCTGGGCATGGAAGTGTTTCCAGTAGATTTTATATATAGGCCTTGGAAACATGCGGAAGGCCAGGTAAGAATGATGCTAAGCTATAGAATGAAGAAAAAAATAAATCTCAGGGCAATTTACCCATTGATCGAAATACTATAGTTAATTTATTTTGCACAGGTCAGGGAAGCATTGCACGTCACCTGGTTTATATTTGTATTTTCATGGTTTTAGAACTGATCAGAGTTCTTTAAGGTGTAGCAGCCAAACTTTTCTAATTTGATAGTGTTTATTTCCCAAGACCATCTTACTGTTATTTTTCTATATTGCCTGGTTTTCAAAGGGCAGATATTCTCTGTTCCCTACTGCCTTGTTTTTGAAGGGCATTTAACTAACAACCTTGAGATGAGCTTCATGAAAGTGGTTCATATTTTTTCAGCACCCCACGTTCTTTGTGGCACTTAAGGACTTTGTCTTCTTTTCCAGCTCTCCTTCATCCAGCATTCCCTGATAAACCCAGAGGTCTTCTGTTTTGCTGACTACCCCTGTCACACTGTTGCCACTGATATTTTGAAAGCACCACCGGAGGATGACAATCGAGAAATTGCCACATGGTAAACATTCCTGCACTTGTGAAATACAGAAGCTCATACTGAGCATGTAACACTGTTAAGATATTTAAAGAAAATTAATTTATTTTTAAGGTTTATTATATATAGTGGTCTGCCTGTATATATGCCTACAAATCAGAAGAGGGCACCAGATCTCAATATAGATGATTGTGATCCACCATGTGGTTACTAGGAATTAAACTCATGATCTCTGGAAGAATAGCCAGAGGTTAAGTGCTCTTAACCTATGCATCATCTTTCCAGCTTGGAAATTTTATTTTATTTTATTTTATGTTTATTTTTTTATTTATTTATTGATTGGTTTTTTGAGACAGGGTTTCTCTGTATAGCCCTGGCTGTGCTGGAACTCACTTTGTAGACCAGGCTGGTCTGGAACTCAGAAATCCACCTGCCTCTGCCTCCCGAGTGCTGGGATTAAAGGTGTGTGCCACTACACCTGGCTGGAAATTTCATTCATTCATTCATTCATTCATTCATTCATTCATTCATTCATTCATTCATTTCGTGTAAGTACACTGTAGCTGTCTTCAGACACTCCAGAAGAGGGCATCAGATTTCGTTACGGATAGTTGAGAGCCACTGTGTGGTTGCTGGGATTTGAACTCAGGGCCTTTGGAAGAGCAGTCGGCACTCTTAACCACTGAACCATCTCTCCAGCCCCGGAAATTTTATTTTTAATGAAGTGACTTAATAAAGTTTTTATAAAGGATGTTGATTAAAAATTATTTTTTTAGTTATATTGTCACTAGTTAAATTTTTGTTTTTGTGAGGCTGATATTTAGGTATTTTTCACATTTAAATCTATTTGACTTAGGTATTTTTGTAGGCATTTCAGGGACAGAATGCAGACACAGGCCAAACACATTTTTTAGTTGTATAGGTTCTCTCAAGTTATTTTTTTGCCACTTATGCATCATTTGTTTTCTAGAACAGTCCATGTCTTTTCATTTTCCTCATGAACTAAATGTAGAGTTAGATTTTTAGATCTAATTTAAGCCTTCCAGATTCTAATTAGTTTGTGTTATGGACTTCACAGTTGCATCTTACTGAAATCTTTGCATTATGATAGTAAGTGTTAAGGTTGTATTTTTGATAGAACTTTATCATATGAATTATATCTTACTAATATATTTATTTAGGATTTTTAACTATTTTGAAATCTCATGTATTTTTTCATCCCATTCATAAAAATCTTGGTAGTAAAGATCCATATTTATGCAAATTACTTATTGGTTGTTAGTTTGATTTCTTTTAAAATTAATCTATAGGCATAGCAACATTCCCCCTCTGAACACACACAATGTATTCTGAAAACAAGGATTTTACACATTTAGGCAAGTGTTTTCCTCCCTGAAGCATGTAGTTTTTAAAATCCACACTAGCCACTTAAGAATATTCTCTAATACCAAGGCTTGGTAGAAATGTGATGTGTGTGGTTAAATTCTGTGGCAGATGTCACCTAGTCTGAAATGAATTTGAAGGCTAGAGATATAGTTCATTATCAAAGTGCTTTTAAGGACATGGATTTAGTGCCCAGTATTCAGGGAAAACAAGGCATTTTTTAAAAATCTAGTTAATATTGTTAGTGATCAAGCATTTCCTCTTCATTTTTGTTAGGAAAAGCTTGGATTTGATAGAATCTCTGCTGAGGCTTGCCGAGGTTGGGCAGTATGAGCAAGTGAAGCAGCTCTTCAGCTTCCCTATCAAACACTGCCCAGACATGCTGGTGTTGGCCCTGCTTCAGATCAACACCTCCTGGCACACCCTACGCCATGAACTCATCTCGACTTTGATGCCAATTTTCCTTGGAAACCATCCTAACTCTGCCATTATTTTGCACTATGCATGGCATGGGCAGGTAAGACACATAATCAGTTCTTCCTTTCAGTTATTGACAGTCTTAAATCTCGGAGTTTCCTATTTCTAGTGATGGTGTAGCAGTTAAAGAGTGCTTGCTGCTCTTGCAGAGGACCTGGGCTCGGTTCCCAGCATCCACACAGCAGCGAACAACCATCCATTACACAAGTTCTTGGGCAGCCAGCATCCTCTTCTGACCTCCAGTGGTATTAGCCATACACATGATGCACAAAACTTCTAATAATCACATAAGTTAAATTTAAAAACGAAAAATCTCAGTGTTCTAATAGACAGATTTATTATCATCAAACATGTTTTTAATCTTAGATCCTATTGTCATTTCTAAAAAAGTACCAAGGAGTGAAGATGTAGATAATATTAAAATTTAGCATCCTTAAAACTTGCTACTTATATGATGCATTTCCCATTGACATCCATGAAGAGCTTGCTTATTTACTATGACAGTACAAGGTCCTGGTCCTAATTTCAGCAAAAAATGAGGAAAATAACAAAAGAGTCTTTTGTTTTAGAGTCAAGAGTCACATGTAGCCCAGACTGGACTGGAAATTACTATGTAGAAGGATGATGACTTTCAGATTTTGTAGCACAGGTCTTTAAGTTTGTTAAGAAAGCACTGTAAGCAGGTTAGTTATATCCCCTAGCCCAGAGATAGCTTTAAATGCCACTTTTCATCTTTCTTAATTAGATAAATAATAACAAATAACATAAATGAACAAATGAAAACATTTGTTTATTACTGTTATTACTTTTTTGAGACATTGTCTCTAGGTTTTGGTGTGGCTGTGGTGTGTATATGTTTGCATAGTGTACACGCATTCAGAGGATTAGGCTGTCTTACCCTGCTTCATCTTTCTCTTCCTTTAACCTAGAGCTAGCCTGGCAATCCCAGCGAGCTTCCTGTTTCCACCCCCTTTTTTTTTTTTTTTCGTTTTTCGAGACAGGGTTTCTTTGTATAGCCCCGGCTGTCCTGGAACTCACTCTGTAGACCAGGCTGGCCTTGAACTCAGAAATCCACCTACCTCTGCCTCCCAAGTGCTGGGATTAAAGGCGTGCGCCACCGCCGCCCGGCTCCTGTTTCCACTCTTAAATTGCAGGGTTATAGTCATGCAGGTACTGGAATCCAGACTTAGATGCTCATGTTTTCAAAGCAATCACTTTTACCTGTTGAATGGTTTCTCTGTCCCTACACCTCTAATTTTATAGACTAAGCTTGCCCCTATACTCCACAAAGGAAAAGAATCTTCTCTGCCTGCCCTGGGACTCTTGAGTGCTAGTATTGCAGGAATGTGGAATGTGCACCCGCCTCAACATTTTCCCCCTCTTTTATTTTGTTTGGTTTTTAAGTCTGTTCATGCAGGATCCCTTGATGCCTCAAATAGAAGCACTAAGGTCAGAGTGGTCATGAGCTCATATGCTGCATGTTGAAATGACAGGTGCACAGCAGTGCACTTGGCTTCTTATCTTACTTTTGTATTAGAAAATCAATAAGCAGACTTACATGTTCATAGAAAACATAGGTTTTTTTGAGTTGTTGACCAGGTTTGGGAAGATGTAAAGAATATTACTGTAATTAATTGGTGCTTGAGCCTCATCATCAGTCTCTATATTGACACATTTTTCTTTTGTGAGTAGAGCATGGAAAATTAGCTGGGTATTTGTAATAATACCTACCAGATGGCCAGCATGGTTCCTGTTTAATGTTTCCTCCTCTTTTCTTAGGGGCAGTCTCCATCAATTCGCCAACTTATAATGCATGCAATGGCAGAATGGTACATGAGAGGGGAGCAGTATGATCAGGCCAAATTGTCTCGAATACTTGACGTGGCACAGGACTTGAAGGTGACTTTAGAGCAACAATAGTGCTTTATTAAAATGTGTTAGGAATATTTACATGTTACTAGCTCATTTGAATTAAGATTTAGAAGCTTAAACATTGAGAGGTAACAAGGAGAATAATTTTAGATAGGTCAATCTGTCTCAAAGGCTGGTTTTGTTCGCTTGTTTTGGTGGCATTCAGAATCAGGCACTTAGACATGGTATGAAACACTCCAGCACCCAGCTGTATGACTAGTCTTGCAAGAGGTTTGGTTTTTTTTTTTGTTTGTTTGTTTTTTAAAGCAAGTGATGATTGGACTTTGGTCATGAGTAATCTATTATATATAATTTTGTAGAAAGTAGGTTAATTTCAACTCCGCTGCAAACTTGTTACAGTATTCTGCTAGTTATCTAAGGTATTATTTATCACTGTTAATATAAGTGATATAATTGTGTTTAGATATTAGAAGCTTGCATGCAGATGCTAAAATTCGGGAAGGGTCAGTATTTGTACCCTTGCTTTGCTCTTAATATTGTTAATTGAAAAAGAGCCAAGTAGTAAACTTCTGAAGGTAGGCCTGAGTTGACCTTTTTAAATAGGGCTTTAATTCTAAATAGAGTACTCCCTTAAAAAACTGACCAAGCAAGAAGTAGACGTTTTATTTAATAGACATGCTTTTAAGACAGGAAGTAGAAAGTAGTACAAAGAAATGGCTATTACTGGACTTTGCACATGTTTCTCTTTAGGCCCTGTCGATGCTGCTGAACGGCACTCCATTTGCCTTTGTCATTGACCTTGCTGCACTCGCTTCACGGCGGGAATACCTCAAACTTGACAAGTGGCTAACAGATAAGATAAGAGAGCATGGGGTAAGCAGTGTGCAGGAAATGTTCATTTCTTTCAAAAACTGGTATCTAAACTGTCTTAGAAAAAAAATAATATAAAAAGGATGTAGGGAATTGAACTCATGACCTGGTACATGCTAGGAAATTGCTTTAACCTCTGAGCCACATTCCCACCCCCAAAAGTTCTACCCTTTTAAAATGATATCTAAAATGTTGTTCTTTGTAGATGGTAGTTAATTGTGTTTAGAAAGTTATTAAAATAGATGTAAAATACACTGAAGCCTTTTCTTTTTTTAGGAGCCTTTTATACAAGCATGTATGACTTTTTTAAAGAGAAGGTGCCCTTCTATTTTGGGTGGACTTGCCCCAGAGAAAGATCAGCCCAAAAGTGCTCAACTTCCTGCTGAAACTCTAGCAACAATGTTGGCTTGTCTGCAGGCTTGTGCAGGGTAAGGAGACTATGCTTGGGAATCGTGGAAATTACTTTATTGGGCCAGGCTTGGTGTGGTTTCTACCAATTACCGAGACACTCAGGAGGTAGAGACTGATGGATCATTATGAATTTTGAGGCCAGTTTAGTCTTGATTGAATTCATGACCTGCTAGGGCATGTAATCAAGACAACCAATCAGAAATTATGTCTATTCACCATTGGTCCAAAAGTGACATTGTGGGACCAAGGGCAGGTGAATCTCTTTGAGTTCCTGGCCACCCAAGGAGAATAGTCAGATCTCGTCTTGAAAGAAAAGAAAATCTCCATATGATTGCTTAGAACCTCTGGAAGAGCAGTCAGTGTTCTTAGCTACTGAGCCACCTCCAGCCCCTTTTTACTCTTTTTCTTAAATGGTAGGAAATTTTGTCCTGTTCTACTTTTGGACAAAGTGTTACGTCCTTTATGGTATTGATACCTGGAGGGTTTTATAGGTTTCATTGTTCAGGATAAATTCCCTCTGCCTTTTAGGCTTTTTTGGAGGAGGAAGAAGTCTTACTTTTCTTTTATGGCATTTGCATAAAGTCTCAACTATATTGCATTGACTGACTTCTAACTACTGAAGCAATCTTTTTGCCTTAACCTCTTTGAGTCTGAGGATTACTGTCCTAGTTTGTGTGTTTATTATGAAAACATTTTGTCAAAAGATCTTTGTGCTGTTTGATAACATTGTCAGATGATTTTTGTTTTTATTTTTGTAGTGTGTGATCTCTTATGTTAGTAAGATTGTGGAGGTGAGCTTTTGAATCTTACTATTAAAATCACATGGTAGTTCTGTATATGTATTTTCAGTATGCTATTGATGTTTATTACTGTTACCATTTTAAAGAATCAAGGTCTTTCTATGTCAGCTTGGATTTAAGCAGTATATTGGCTTGAGACCCTTGACTGCTAGAGATTTTATTTAGGCTTGTTTTGCTCCCATTCTCTAATGGGCACTAGTTAAAAAAGAAAAAAAAATCTTTTATTCAGTAGCTGAAATGTCTTAAATAAGATACAGTTTTTGCCAGAAGTTTTGAAGAGATAACCTAGTGTTGAGAAAATGGTGTTGGTGAGTGGCAGCTGCGAGGTGGGTGGGCAGTTGTAGGCATGTGCTGCAGAGCATAGTGTTTGGTGATCAGAGTGGTCTTTTTAGGCATTCTGGGAAGGAATAGCAAGTACGTCTCACTTTTCTTCTCCTTGTAGGAGTGTTTCTCAGGAATTATCAGAGACTATTCTCACCATGGTCGCCAATTGCAGTAATGTAATGAATAAGGCCAGACAGCCACCACCTGGAGTTATGCCAAAAGGTCGCCCTCCTAGTGCTAGCAGTTTAGATGCCATTTCTCCTGTTCAGGTAACAGTTTCTTCTTTTTGTTCATTGATTGAGAATAGACCAAACACCTGCATCTTCAGTAACAGCTTGAGTCTATTTTACTTCAGATACCTGCGTGTGTAGCATATTTGAAAGAAGATCCTTCTCTAGGCAGTATAACTGAGAATAGACTTTAATAATCACAAAGAACATGACTGAGAGAAAAGATAAAACCATTTCTATAGGTAAATGAAGAGGGTTTCTTTTTAAAATTAGAGTTTCACTCTTGGGGAGAATAAGCACTGCCTTTGAATCTGATGTGTCTTGTTTGTAGCTTCACGGGCCAAGCAACAGTACTAGAACATAACGACTTGTTATAACTGGGCTCTTCAGCTCTCAACTGAACTGCTCTTTTAAAACCAAGGTACATTTAAGTTACTCCCTGACATCTCCCACCCCATTCTCTTTGGGAGCAACATATTCCACTTTGGTTTCAGATGCCCTACCTGGCAGACTGGGGTTTAAGGAAGGAAAGCACTTAAAGACTCTTCAGTGTCTATCTCCCAAGACATTTGCCTGTCATTTCCCATACTCATAAGGGTGTGAACTGGCATCACAACTACAGTGCTTGGAGTGCTGTTATTAGATTTTAAAAGTTTCTGCAAATAGCATATTTTTTTGTTTCTTTTTGAACTCTGAAAATTATAAAATTTGATGGTATGTTTTAAGTGAAATACTCTTTTGTAAGTAAAATGAGGCTGGAATTAATTTTGACTTATAATAATGTAACATTTGCCCCATGTTACTACTAAAAGTTTAGTAGTCAAACAATAGGGAGGATAGTTATCTTGTCAGTTTTGTCATCTCCTATGGCTCTGGTACTTTATGGCAGGGCTTAACTCTTTTTAAACGTATTCTGTATCTTGTATGAAAAATGATTAGCAGACTTATTGATACTGTTATACTTGTTACAGTTGTGTGAGTGTTGAAGTGTTTCAAAGTATAAAGAGCTGTTATTATGACTTACTATATGTCTTCTGCCATATTTGCTCTTCCTCAAAACATGTGTAATGCACGTTTGTTTTTCTTTAGATTGACCCTCTTGCTGGAATGGCATCTCTTAGTATAGGTGGTTCAGCTGCCCCTCACACCCAGAGCATGCAAGGTTTTCCTCCAAATTTGGGTTCTGCGTTCAGTACCCCTCAGTCACCAGCAAAAGCATTTCCACCACTTTCAACCCCAAATCAAACAACGGCCTTCAGTGGGATCGGAGGGCTCTCCTCCCAGCTGCCAGGTGAGGGGGTTGGGCACAGTCACAGTCATTTGTATGTATTTTATTGTGCCTAGTTAGTGTATACTAAAGGATTTGAAATGATTCATAAAAGAAAGGAAATGAGGCAAAATGTGAAAGCTATGTCTATCTACGTCCTACATTAGGGAGAAAGAAGCATACTAATTTTGTTCCTTTTAATGAAAATGAGTGATTAGGATTTTATGTTTTGTGTAGTGTTTTTGTGTGTGTGTGTGTGTGTGTGTGTGTTGTGTGCTGGGGATTTAATACTGGAGGGGGGTCACGTGCTAATTCTGTGAATTCAGCGTTATGAAAAGACTGTGCATACTAAATTCAAATACTTGTTTTGACTAACTTACACAATACGCCCATAGAAAATACTGTTATATCTTTTAAAACCCTTTGAATTCCTTCTCTATGATCTTGTTGATTTGTAATTTTGCATTGAAGTAAACGTTCATATATTTTTTTCTCCTACATGCTTCTCTTGTGCATGCTCTAAGTTTTAGCACACTAAAAGCCAAGGAGTAAAGGATCATGGTGACTTAGTTACTGCTGCTCTATGGTTTTAGACCTGATGAATAATTTACTTAAGCTGAAACCACTATGATGTTAAAGACTTCTTAGCACAAATGTAACTATTAGCCTTTGTTGTTTTAATTGTTGGTATTTGCTTAGTTTTAGGGTTAGAGTTGATGATTAAATAGAGAAATCCTAACTCATGATAATTATGAAACGATTGCATGAAATTCTTTAATACTATAAATGATAGGGCTGGTGGAATGGCTCAGTGGAAAAGGCTCTTGGACACGAGAGCCTGGAGATGGGAGTCTGCTCCTCTGCCCCATGTGAAGGTGAAGGAGAAAAGCAGCTCCGTGGTTTGTCCTCTCACCCTCACACTTGTGTGGTGGTATACCCGTCTTAGACATTCCTGCACTCAGACGTGCATCATGTGCACACAGTAAGCTTAACTGTTCTTGAAAGGAGGTACTGACTAAACTGCTGGCTGCCTTCATTCTCTCTAGTAGGTGGTCTTGGCACAGGAAGCCTGACTGGCATAGGAACTGGAGCCCTTGGACTTCCTGCAGTGAACAGTGATCCTTTTGTACAGAGGAAATTGGGCACCTCTGGACTCAACCAGCCTACATTCCAGCAGAGTAAGATGAAACCTTGTAAGTGGTAGTGTTGTCTGTGATTGTGAAGTGTGACTGACAAATGTAAAAATTTCATTTTATTTTCTGTTGTCATTAGAATTATACAATACTGACTTGTATGTTGATAATAGGGTCATTATTGCATTAGATACGTCCTTAGACTTGTGGGAATACACAAATTCGAATCAATAAAACTAAAGCTATCACTCCACCTGTACTCTGGATTGCCAGAACAAAATGATAGTAAAATTGGCCTCACCATGCCACGCTGAGAGTAGGTGTGTAGAAAAGGGGAAAACTGGAATGTGTCAGGATTTCATACAAATTTTACATGTCACACACAAATCTATTAGTGTGGCTTTCAAAAAGTCAGAGACCCCAGATGTGATGGCACATGCCTTTAATCCCAGCATTTAAGGAAAGTGGATTTCTTGAGTTGTAGGCCAGCTTAGTCTAGGCAAGTGGATTCCAAGCTATTGAAAGCTGCATTGACAGACCCTTTCTCATGCTGCAGAAAGAAGGAAGGAGCCGGGCAGTGGTGGCGCATGCCTTTAATCCCAGCACTTGGGAGGCAGAGGCAGGTGGATTTCTGAGTTCGAGGCCAGCCTGGTCTACAGAGTGAGTTCCAGGACAGCCAGGGCTAAACAGAGAAACCCTGTCTCAAAAAAAGAAAAAAAAAAAAGAAAAGAAAAGAAGGAACGAGCAGGCTGAGTGGAGGAGTAGCCAACATTTCATATTTCTGTTTGAGTCAAAATTTTGAAGTAAATTACGTATTGTCTTCTTAGTGTATGCAGTTTTATTTACCTCATAAATATCACTGTGAAATAAGGATGAGGATCACTATTTAAGGCTCATTTTTGTAGTAATATTGCCCAAAAGAAAACAAAAACATTTTTATATATCTAGCTGCTTAGTTGATTTGCATGTTTGTTTTATTCCTGGAGCTAAATATTGATGCTAGAAGAATTGAAAGAGCCAGCACAATGATGTACATATGTAATCCCTGTTCCTGAGAGGCAGGAGCAAGTTGTTAGCCTGGGCTAACTTACTTTATACATACTAGTTCTAATTTTTTCTTATAAAACAAAGGTGGTTAAGAACACTGAGTATTCTTCAGAGGACCTAGGCTCATTTCCCAGAACCCAGATGGCAGATCTCAGCTGTCTGGAACTCTAGGGAGCTGACACCCTCTTCTGGTTTGCAAGAGCACCAGGCATGGACACAGATATACTTGCAGACAAAACAAGTAAATCAATACACATGAAAGTAATTTTTGTAAGTGTGGGGAGCAGGACAGGTGTTTGTGGTACAGGCCATTAACTCCAGCACAGGCAGAGTTCCAGGCCAGCCAGAGATATATATTGAAGTCTAGGGCACCCTGAGATACTGTCTCCCAATAATCACCCCAATCATCATCATCATCCTCATCCCCACTGACTTGAAAATATTAGTGTGAAAGGTTTGTCTGAATGTTAATGTTTTGTAGCATGCTTTGTGTTTGTGTGTGTCTTGTTTTTATTAATTTGTGTATTTATTACAATACAGAGACTTAATTATGAGTTATGAGTGCATTTGTTATTGGTAAATGTGTTAGGAGTTGTAGCCTATTGAAATTTTTACTGTAGTGGGATTTACATAATATTGTAGTAGAACTAAGTAAAGCAATTTATTTAGAAGTCTTCCTTGTATGCTGGGACAGCTCTGGTCATAAAATCCATCATTTGATCCTTGAACCTTCAGTTTCTTTTATATCTCTCCCCCCCCCCCCCAAAAAAAAAAAAAAAGTTAGAGCCATATTAGTCTCTCTAGGTTTCTGGGGGAATTGATAGACTATAACTTAACAATTAACTGATAACCTTTTCCTCCCCAACAGCCGACTTGTCTCAGGTGTGGCCAGAGGCAAATCAGCACTTTAGTAAAGAAATTGATGATGAAGCAAACAGTTATTTCCAGCGAATATATAATCACCCACCACATCCAACCATGTCTGTTGATGAGGTGAGTGTCTAGGAGTCCAAATTTCTCTTGTCTTCATAAACTCGAAATAAGGGCACTTTCAAGGTTTTTAGAAATTCTCTTAAAATGTTGTCATCTTTTGAAATATTAATGTTTGTGTTAAGCTTTTTTTTGTATTGGTAAATGCTTTTCTTAGCAAGTCTGCTATTAAGGCATATAAGGAGGATTCTTGGTAAAGTTTCTTGTATGTATGTATGTATATATTGTGTTTATCTTGCTTTTCTAGGTATTAGAAATGCTACAGAGATTTAAAGACTCTACAATAAAAAGGGAGCGAGAAGTATTTAACTGTATGCTGAGGAACTTATTTGAAGAATACCGATTTTTTCCCCAGTACCCTGATAAAGAATTACATATAACAGCCTGCTTGTTTGGTGGCATAATTGAAAAAGGACTGGTCACTTACATGGCATTGGGTCTGGCCCTGCGATATGTTCTTGAAGCCTTACGGAAGCCTTTTGGATCCAAAATGTATTATTTTGGTATTGCTGCACTAGATAGATTTAAAAATAGGTGAGTAGTTAGACTGACACTTCTTTCTCTCTTGTTCCCCCAACTTGTAGCTGATATTTGGTATTTTCCCTTTTCAGTCTTCTTTGTTTGGTAGTATCTTTTTTTGGAGCAATAGTGTATATTACACACAAGGCATACATTTCAACATTAAGTATATACTGACCTATACAACTAAGTCCACGGTTTAGACAAAGTAAACTGATTTTTTTTTTTTTTTTTTAAAGCAGAGGTAATGACTTTGTTTAATTTGTATTACATAATTTTAAGTTACTTTTTAAATTTTGATTGGATCTCTCCCAATCTGGCCTGGAAATCCCAACTCTCCTTCACTGTCCCAAGTGCTGGGATTGCAGGCCTATGTGACCTGGATGATGCTTTCTTTCCTGTGTGGTGTGAGGTTCATGAGTGTATTCTTCCCCCTACTCCCATTTTGGTGGCATCCCCGTGTTACTGATTTTTTTTTCCCCCTTTGAGACATGGCCAGGTGGGCATTGAGCTTGTGTCGCTGTTATTAAATTCTGGGGTTGTGTGTGTGTGGGGGGGGGACTACTCTTGGCTGGTAGTCTTCCATTTGACATTCTCTTCAAAGTAACAGTGGAGAAATGATTTTCAGTTGTAGTGTCTGAAAAAAAAAACCCACCTTTTCCCTGTACATACATAAAATGATGACTGAACAATTTATTCTTGGCAGATTAAAGGACTATCCTCAGTATTGTCAGCACCTGGCTTCTATCAGTCACTTTATGCAGTTTCCACATCATTTGCAGGAGGTAAGTGGGCACAGGCTAGATCTCCCTTGATTTGTTTGGAGATTTTGTGAGAAATGCTAGTAAGATTAAGGTGTTTTGTTGTTGTTGTTGTTTTTCTTTTTTCTTTTTAATTTGCTGTATTATTATTGTGTGAGGACATGCACTTCATGGCCTGTACGGAGGTCAGAGGACACTTTGTGGATCACAACTCACTTATATATTCTTGGAATTCAGCTGCTGTTCCTTGTGCTTCCTGGGCAAATGCTCTCCTTATTTTTCTGTAACACTTGCCTTTAGTGTGTGTTTGTTGTTTATTTGTTTGTTTGAAACATGGTTTCACTATGTACATCTAGGTGCCAAGAATTCAGTAGGCTGCCTCAAAGTTCAGAAATTCTCCTGCCTTTGCTTCTAAAGTGCTGGAATTAAAGGCATATGATACAATGCTCCTTGCCCATTTTTTGGCTTAATAATAAACCAGATAAAAATGACATTCATGGTGTAATTGTTTTGAGCTGTGATTTTCTTGGTAGGATTAAAAGGTTTTTATTCTTGTGGCCTGGTGATAACTTTTGAACAGTAGATATATTTCACTTAGTGAATCTTTGTATATATGCAAAACTTTCCTGATTTTACAAAATAATGGAGTTCAAAGGTTTGATCCTAACAGCTGCATCTCAGATCAAGGCCAGCCTAGTCTATATAGTGAGTTCCAGTCTAGCCAAGTCTTTATACTCTGACCCTGTCTCAAAAACAAACAACACGAAGGACAAAATTACACAATCCAAAGTTGGTTTACAAATTGCCTACTTTAAAAAAAAAAAAATCTTTAAAGTTACCTGCTTAGATTCTGTGGAGGAACTTGCTGGGAGTCGATTTCTACAAAAGTAGACCTAGGAAATAATGCACATTACTCTTTGTGTTCTATTAAAATTTGAGAACCCCTTTTAGTGGTTAATTTTGAAATTATAGATATTAATTATGCCTTTGGCTTGCATTTGGATATTCAGTTTGAAATGCAACTTGTTTAATCTCTTAGAATTCTGTTAAATTTACATACAGTAGATAGACTGTAAGGAATAATTATGATAACATTTAAAATCTTAGTCTGCCAACAATGATTACAGTGTGGGAAAGGGAATTCTCATGCAGCTCCTACAAGCAATTAATGATTGCTGAGAGGAGAATTAGTCTTTCCCAAGGGACAGCTTCGTAATTAGTCAGTTATTCTGCATCAAGTAATCAATCTTAAAAACTAAAGCAATACTAAATAGACTGAGCAGATTATGTGTATGTGGGGTGGGGAATAATAATTAGAGGCCATGAATTTGATGTTGCAAGGGTGGTACATGGGAAGATGTATATTTTAATAAAAAAATTGCATTTTTTTTTTTAAAAGGTCCTGCCTTGTTGTTGATGATTCTAGGGACCAAATAAGACTGTCACTCCCTTTCTCATGCATATGCCCTATTAGACGAGGACCTTTTTAAAAAAACAACAAGGTGTCACTGTCTTTCCTTGCCCTCAGCTATCCCCATTACTGTTTGCAGTATCTGCTGGGGTTAAAGCTCTGCTCCCCTGCACCTGGATTTAACCAAACACCAAACCAGACTGCAGTCCTAAAATGGCCTTTAAAATATCATTTACTCTGCAAATGGTTGCTTCACACCTTTAATCCCATCACTGGGCATACAGAGGCAGGCAAGTCTCTTGAGTTCAGGTCAATTTAGGTCATAGTGAGAGCTTTTTCCCATCCTCACCCTAACCCCCACCCCGCCTCACCCCCTCCTAGAAGAAAACAGGCAGTATTTCAGTTAGCAAGAAGTTACACATTGTGGTTTTACTTTTCAGGTAAGGAAAATTTGAGGTAACATCAGAAGTCCACACCAATCCTCTAACTGAGCTCTGAAATGAAAATGTTCATTAATGTTGGTTCTACTTAAGCTGGCTTGCAGTTATAGTTCTGTTTCATAATGATAGTCTTACGGGCATATGAAACACAATGTAGTATGTTTATGCTGAAGTTTAGTGTAATGTAGCTTGAGATAAGTTTTGAAAATTTTAAAGGGTTTAGGAATATTTTTCTTTTTTTCTGTTTTCTTTCTTTCTTTTTTTTCCCCCGCGAGACAGGGTTTCTCTGTGTAGCCCTGTTTGTCCTGGAACTCACTCTGTAGAACAGGCTGGTCTCAAACTCAGAAATTCGCTTGCTTCTGCCTCCCTTGTGCTGAGATTAAAGGTGTGTGCCACCACTGCCCGACAAGGAATTTTATTTACAGATTAACTGAGACTACTTTTTAATATTGTTTTGCCAGGCTAGTTTAGAGCACTTCACCATACTGATTTAACTTCATTGGTGTGCACAGTATTCTCTTAGGTATTGTGCCAATATTGGGTAAGGATTAAAGGAGAAGTAACATTATTCTTATCAAGACAGAAATTCTTGATTTCTATTAAGATGCCTCTATATGTTTCCTTCTGTGCCCACATAGTACATTGAGTACGGACAGCAGTCTCGAGATCCTCCTGTGAAAATGCAGGGCTCTATCACTACCCCTGGGAGTATTGCACTGGCTCAGGCCCAGGCTCAGGCCCAGGTTCCAGCAAAAGCTCCTCTTGCCGGTCAGGTTAACACAATGGTAACCACCTCAACTACCACCACTGTTGCTAAAACGGTTACAGTCACCAAGCCAACGGGAGTCAGCTTTAAGAAAGATGTGCCAGTAAGTAGGTCTTTTTGCTTTCTGAGGATCTGTTGGTATAAGTATGTAGTAGAGAATTTGTACATTATTTTATTAGAAGCATAAAGATAAGCATTTCTTCCTATATTTCCAGAGTGCACTACGCAATATAATAATTAAGTGATGGCTTTAATGATCTTACCAGTGTAGTTATACCATGTTTATTTTTCATGCTAATAGAAATCTATAATCTTTTAAAAATGTTTTATTTATTACCTTTATATCTTATTGTCTAGTTTGTATGTATGTGTGTTATGATGTCTATATGGAGGTCGGAGGTCATAAGAAGTAGTCCTCTCCCTCTGACATGCAGGTCCCAGGAATTGAACTCAGGTTGGGCTTGGAGGCAAGTGCTTTTATCTTTTAAGCACTTGCCAGCACTTCTATTTTCTAGGATTTTCCAATGAAACACATCAGCTTCTTTAACAGTGCATATTATTACTTCTAGCCTTCTATAAATACAACAAATATCGATACATTGCTTGTGGCCACAGATCAAACTGAGAGGATTGTGGAGCCCCCAGAAAATATTCAAGAGAAAATTGCTTTTATTTTCAACAATCTCTCACAGTCAAATATGACACAGAAGGTAAGCATGATGTAATAACTTATGAAGTGCCCTCTCCTTGTCTTTGACGAATAGAGGGGTTGACTTTTGTTTTGTTTTGAATCCAGTAAGTCAGGTGATTGCTGAGGAAGCTGAAGTGAACATAAGGAGTTTGAGACTAGCTTTTTCTGTCTCGTAGTGATAACAGAGCCTTTCTAAAAATAAAAGCCCACAAACTCAGTTTAAAAGGTATGATTTTAGCTGGGTGTGGTAGCACATTTCAAAAAAGTTTATTTTAAGATTATTTTTGTAGAAATTAAACATCATCCTTAGTTGCAGTTTATTTTGCAGTGAGTTGTAGCCTTTTGAAATAGTGTTATGCTCTCCTGAGAAGGGAAGTGTTATTTTTTTCCTTCCTTCTTTTCTTGAGACAAGGTCTCATTAACTAGTCTGGGCTAGCCTGGAACTCACTGTTAACCTGGATGGCCTCTAGATTCTGTTGTCTCCCAAGTGCTGGGATTAAAAGTATACACTAAGTTTGATAGAAAGTTTTGTCTTATGTTCCTCCAGAAACTACTTTAATTGCTTATTATACCCCATGAGCACGGTGAGGTAGAGCTTTGAAAAGAATAAGGAATAATGCTTGCCTCCTAAAATAGTACTTCAAAATGACAGTGGCTTTTAGGCTGAGCATGGTGACACATGGTGAAATAGAGGCAGGTGGGTTTCTGTGAGTTTGAGGCTAGCCTGGTCTGTATTGTGAGTTTCAAACCACCTAAGACTACATAGAGAGACCCTGACTCAAAATAAATAAATAAGTAAATAAATAAATAAAAATTAAAAAAAAAAAAAGGTCAGTAGATTTTTCTGTAACTTTACCATGATGGGCCTTGTGGTGTATGCTTGTAATACTAGCACTTGAGGGGCTGAGGGAAAGATGAAGAGTTTAAGTGAGGTCAGCCTGTGAGCTATTGCATAGGAAAACCCTGCCTTTAAAAGAAGTGCATACCGTCTGTTAAAGTGTCATGGGGAAGTCTAAGCCAGATGATGTGTGTTAGCATTCAGAGGACCTGGACTTCATTTTATCTGTTGTTGTTGTGTTTTTTTTGTTGTTGTTGTTGTTGTTGTTTTTGTTTTTTTAAATACTAATTCTCTACTGTTTGTCATGTTGATTGGCTAGGTTGAAGAGCTTAAAGAAACTGTGAAGGAAGAATTTATGCCTTGGGTTTCCCAATATCTAGTTATGAAAAGAGTCAGTATTGAGCCAAACTTTCATAGCCTGTATTCAAACTTTCTTGATACATTGAAGAATCCTGAATTTAACAAGATGGTTCTGAATGAAACCTACAGAAACATTAAAGTAAGAAGAGTTCTTATATTTCCTTCAGCTTTAAAGTTGATCTTGGCAGGTGGAACTTGGGAAGGTTTGTGCTTTTCTTTGTGCTCTCTGTTAGGTGTCCATGGAAAGTGCCGTTGATTTGGTTTGGAATGGTACTACTGGTTTCCATGAACATTGTAAAATCATATTTGTGTGAGTGTCATACATATGTATATGCTCAGAGGACAGCTTTCAGGAGGCGGTTTTCAAACTCAGAATATCAGAATGTCAGCTTGGTAACTGTCACTTTTATTTGCCCAATCATCTTGCTGGACCAAGAATCTAATCATTTAGACATAACCCTATGTATTACTTTAAGTATAGTCCCTCTTTAAAATTAGTTTTCATCCTTCCATGTATGGCTTCAGCATTCTACTTTCTGTGATAAGTAACAATACTCAGTATTTTTGTGGCATGGACACTTGTTGACTTGTCGTGTCTGCATGTGTGAGTGCGTGTGTAACCACTTCTTTCTTATCTTTGGAGACTAGGTACAAGTTCTCAGGTCTCCCTATACTTGTTTTTAAGAAATGATCTTACAGAAAACTCATTCTGCTGGTTGAATATCAAGATACCTCGATTTCAGTCCTATTTGAAATAGCTTTTGTTCTGGGATCCTATATAGTATAAGGTCAAACTCTTAAACTTGTTTCGTAAAGTTCAGCTATTTTATTTCTAAAGTACCATTTTTTTTAAATATGAAGCTTTGTAAAGAAACGGCAAACCAGATGGAGATGGGATCCTTCATTTCTGAGTAACTTGGGGCTGGCTTAGAAAGTGGCACTATATTTAAACCTATGTATGGGAAATGTCCCCATTCTTGGTTACGCTGTAGTGCAAAAAGAATTCCTGGCTCCTTGTAGCACAGCTGACTCATGCCATTTTGCTGTTGCTTTATGGAGTTAAGGAACATGATTGTACAGCTTCCTTCGGAAGGAGTACTGTAGTCTTTGGAATTTCCTACGTATTCTGAGGCAAATAATAACCATTCATTTGGTTGCTTTCTCTGTCATGGTGGGATTCAGATACAGGATCTTAGACATGGTAGATAAGTATTCCACCTCGTGAGCTCCTTAAAACATTTTTCAAAGGTAATGGCGACAGTTTGCTAATGCATACAGTAAGATAATACCAATGGGATACATGGGATAGGTCTGCTTTGGGTAGGTGCCCAGAACTGATTACTTTTAGAAAGGCCGGGGAAACTCTCATACGAAATTGAGAATTTTTTTTATATGCTTATTCACTTACATTTATAAATTCTGTATTACCGCAGGTGCTGCTGACTTCTGATAAAGCTGCAGCCAATTTCTCAGATCGTTCTTTGCTGAAGAACTTGGGACATTGGTTAGGAATGATCACATTAGCTAAAAATAAACCCATCTTACACACGGTGAGTTTTAAGATGGATATATGTTTTGAACTTGGCTATAAGAAATGTTCTAATTGTCACTGGGACTTCATATGGCTTTGACCATGTTTGAATTCTTAATTCTATGTTCATGATCTCTTGGGCTCTTTTAGGATACAGAAAAGCCAGTGGGTGTGCTTTTTGTCAGGCAAGAATCAAATAATATATGTTGGGAAATGAGCTTTTAGTGGGATACTATTCTTAGGTTCTTATTTTATTTTACCTTTCCTGGAGGACTTCTGGGACAGAAGAACATCAGCTTCTCAAATGTTTTGTTTTAAAATTCTAGGACTTGGATGTGAAATCTTTGCTGTTAGAGGCTTACGTTAAAGGACAACAAGAGTTGCTCTATGTAGTGCCCTTTGTTGCCAAAGTTTTAGAGTCCAGCATTCGCAGCCTGGTGAGTAAATGTTATTCATGGTGAATTGGTGAGAGGTTGCTAACACAATACCAAAAGATGATACCTTTATTCTTATGCACATAGAGCTAGTTGAACAACCCTCCTTAGTTAGTCCTAGATTATTACACATTAAGTGAGGTGAAGTGAAGAGTCCGAGTGGACCAGCTTTCTGCTTTGTGGTTTTCTGGAATGGGTTGTATCTAAGAATGGGGCTTTTGTCACGGTCATGTTTATTTAATTGTTGGAATAATACAAAGTAAACGTTTGATTTAGAGCTGCCTTAATATCATAGCTTTTCTTTAGGTTTTTAGACCACCAAACCCCTGGACAATGGCAATTATGAATGTATTGGCTGAGCTGCATCAGGAGCATGACTTAAAGGTAAAATAGTTGCCCCTCTCTCAGAGAATTCTGTGCCTTAAGATGATTTAACGTTGCAGTAAAGATAGACCAGTACAGGGGGTAGGCAGTGGGCATTGCACCGTCGGATTGAATTGTATATATTGTGGACAGAGCTCAGATTTTCTCTTATTCTAATTCAATACTGGAATTATGCAGTTAAACCTGAAGTTTGAGATTGAGGTGCTCTGTAAGAACCTTGCATTAGACATCAATGAGCTCAAACCTGGAAACCTGCTAAAAGATAAAGATCGTCTGAAGAACTTAGACGAACAACTCTCTGCTCCAAAGAAAGATGTCAAGCAGCCCGAAGAGCTTCCTGCCATCACAACAACAAGTAAGTGCAGAAGTCCATCAGAACCTTCTCACATAAGCCACCTAGCAACTATACCACATTGTGTACCTTCTAATTATCAAGTGTGAGTAACATCTAAGGGTAGTCTTCTTATTAGAGTGTCTCGCTATCTCTTCAGATAATTTTAAGCAAAGATGAGTAAATGAATTGTTCTTATATCATAGCCTGGCTTATCTCTTAAAACATCTGAAGTATCACAGTACTTGAATGACATAATAGTATACATTATTTCTTAAAATCTAACGTTTGCCAGTTCAATCATGCCTAAAAGGACAATATTATCTTCATCAAGACAATCAGGACTGGGTTTAGAGGTACAGGGTTCTATCTAATCTTAAGAAACTAAAGGCAGGAGGATTGTGCATTTGAGGACAGCTTAAGCTACATGAGTTTGAACAAACCTGGGACCCTGTTTAAAAATCAGTCCATAGACAGTCAGGCGCATTCTCATTCTCTCTCTCTCTCTCTCTCTCTCTCTCTCTCTCTCTCTCTCTCTCTCTCTCTCTCTCATTAGTGAGACACACAGGGATACATACTCCCTGGTGATGGTGGGATTGGCTTTGGGAATTGGATGTAGTTATATTAAAGGTGAGGAGTTGGTAGAATATGCCAACCAGCACCCTACACCTCTTTTCCCACCAGCCTTCTCTTGGCATCTGACAAATTCCAAGTGAGCCTGGTAAAGGCTAGGTTGAGAACATGTACCCACAACACTGCCAGATATTTGAAGCTTGGCCTGCCTAATACAGGATTATCCTGAAAATGTTCCTGTGCTGTAGACACTACCACTAACAGTTAGGCTCATATGTCATACAACAGCAGAATTTCTTTTTCAGAATGGGAAAAATAGGACATTAGCTGCCCCTTCTCAAGAGTTATAGATAAGTTCCATTTATTATTCAGCTAATTTCTTTGTTCAGTCGATAAATGTGCATTTTATCTTTTACTTTACATGTAGCAACTTCTACAACACCAGCTACCAGTACTACGTGTACAGCCACAGTTCCACCACAGCCACAGTACAGCTACCACGACATCAATGTCTACTCTCTAGCAGGCCTGGCACCTCATATTACTCTAAACCCTACAGTGAGTAAAAACTTATCCTTCTCCTTTTAAAAGATTGACTTATTATGTGTTTTACCGAATGCATGCCTGTGCACTACATGCTTGTTAGGTATACCCAAGGTGATCGGAAAAGAACATCAGATTTCCTGAAATTGACAGATGGTTGTGAGTGAGCTACTGTATTGGTTCTGGGAATCAAATCCTGATCCCTCTGCAAGAGCAGTAAGTGCTTAAAACACTGGGCCATCACTGCAGTCCCAGAATTCTTTGACTTCTAGTTTGTGGCAGTGAACTCTTGGTTACTTCCCTGTTTACCAGCTTTCCCCTGGGACTTTTTTTTTAAAAAGTAGGGGATCTATAATGTGTATATTACAGTAGGCAAATATTTTAAGTGGTTAGAATTCCTATTTTTTTCCTCTTAACCCTACCCCACAGTGATTTTAATTATGCCAGCAATAAGAAGCACAATTTTAGATAATCCATACATAAGTCAAAAGATTCTTCTTGATGTATACTGTAGTATTTTTCCTTTGGCCTTCATTATCATGCCACTTTGTCCTGCTATTTAAAGCCACTTCTTTTGACAGAATGCAGTTTGTATATATAATTTTTAATCCAATGTCTTTACATCTATTTTTATGTATATGCATGTTTTGCCTGCATGCATGTATAAGCCACATGTGTGCCTGAGAAGGTCAGAAAGGGGCAGCAGATTTGGAAATGGAGTTATGACCATTGTGAAGCCACCACGTGAGTGCTGGCAACCTTATCCCAGGGACTCTGCAAGAACAGCAAGCTATAGCCTTAACTTAGAAAGCCACGTCTGTAAGCAAGGACTATGTGTTTAATGAGCTTGTTAAAATTAGAGGGGATTAAAAAGATAAAAACGAATCACAAGTTATACTGAGTTCTTTTCTTCCCAGGTTCGGTTTCCTGGGGCTTTGTTAGTTTTCTATGAACTCTACGGCTTCTGTAGCTTTGAAGGAGTACCGGAGTCAGATGTGACTTGCGCCTCTTTCCCTCCTTCCAGATCCCTTTATTTCAAGCTCACCCACAACTGAAGCAGTGTGTGCGGCAAGCAATTGAACGAGCTGTCCAGGAGCTAGTCCATCCAGTGGTGGATCGCTCAATTAAGATTGCTATGACTACATGCGAACAGATAGTCAGAAAGGACTTTGCCCTGGATTCTGAGGAGTCTCGAATGAGAATAGCAGCTCATCACATGATGCGGAACTTGACAGCTGGAATGGCTATGATTACTTGCAGGGAACCTTTACTGATGAGCATATCTACCAACCTCAAAAACAGCTTTGCCTCAGCCCTGCGTGTAAGTAGACTGGTTTGTGTACTATAAAATGTATTGCTGGTCTGTAAGAGTTTGGGCCTGTGCTCTGTGTGTGTGTCTATGTGTCTGTGTGTCTGTGTGTGTGTCTGTGTGTCTGTGTGTCTGTGTGTGTGTGTGTGTCTGTGTGTGTGTGTCTGGGTGTCTGTGTGGGTGTCTGTGTGTGTGTCTGTGTGTCTGTGTGTCTGTGTGTGTGTGTGTGTGTGTGTGAGAGAGAGAGAGAGAGAGAGAGAGAGAGAGAGAGAGAGAGAGAATGAATGAATGAATGAATTAGGGCAAACTCCTTAGCACTGAAGGATACTCCAGCCTCTGGCGTCTTTTAGATTCTAAGTTGGGTTAAGGCAGAGTGTTGTATTTGCTTCTTGTTTATGTAGTTTTGTGCTCAGTGCTACTTTTCAGATACTCATCAGTACCTAAGCATTTTCTTAGAGAAGCAAAGATGTTTTAGTTTGGAGCCAGGGTCTCAAATATAGAGGAATTTAGATTGCAGCAGTTAGACTAATAGTTTATAATATATAGTCACTTCATTTTATCCCTTCAAGTAACTTTTCATTTTGAAGTCCTGGATATAAGTTTTAAGAGCTTTTGCTTCTTAACAGTTCACATTATTGTTCAGTATGTTCACCACAACCTGATGAAATGTTTAAAAGTATTTTCATCTTATATGTGAAGGAATTAGGAATATTTGCAGGTTTCGGCTGGTACATAGGTAGTACCAGAAAATGGAATGACCCATTGAGCATACTGCATTTCCTGTTGTACATTTTAGAATTGTTCTTTTCTTTTGTCTTGTGTTTTCAATAGACTGCATCCCCACAGCAAAGGGAAATGATGGACCAGGCTGCTGCTCAGTTAGCTCAGGACAACTGTGAATTAGCTTGTTGTTTTATTCAGAAAACTGCAGTGGAGAAAGCAGGCCCTGAGATGGACAAGAGATTGGCAACTGTAAGTGTTTAGCATGTATCTGTAAAGTTGTGGTTTCTTTGAGTCTGAGGAAGTGTCTGATAACCAGAGCCTCAGTGACGTTTTGTCTTTGTAGGAGTTTGAGCTGAGGAAGCACGCCCGGCAAGAAGGACGTAGGTACTGTGACCCTGTGGTGTTAACCTACCAAGCCGAGCGGATGCCGGAGCAGATCAGGCTGAAAGTGAGAACTGGTGCTCTTGCCTCCTTGCTCCCTTCTCTTTCTCTGCCACTGTTACATGAACCCCTCGTGAGGACTGTGCATCTACACGTTGCTGCTGAAGGGAGCGCCTCTAGTAGCAGTTCACTTTAATTTCCTGGAGCACGGGTGGAAATTCTTGACCCTACGGTAGCTCAGTATTTGTATAAAAGGAGTTCATGTACTACTTAAGTTCTGTTTTCCCAACTTAAATTTGCCTTTTCATATTTTCTGGTATTTATCTTTTTTATTGATAGCTCCTTATTGATCCCAACAAGATGGTGGGGTCTGATACTATTTACCAGCATCAAAGGAGACTTCCATGACAATCTCCTCTGAGGCATTTCCTAGTGATTATTGTTGAGATAAGGCTTCCACGTGGACCAGACTGCCTCAAACTTATAATCATCTGGTCTCTACTTCCTAAGTGCTGGCAGGGATTGCAGATAGTGTGCTGTTATAGGGACTCTCGTAAGGAATTATTAATGACTGTAAGTGACACTGGCTCTAACAGGAAAATGAGAAAACCTCTTCTGTGGTCTGTTGGCATGCATGCTGGTATATGTTGTATTAACTATTCTATCCGATTTCTGTGCAAGCTCATCACTTGTAGAAAATAATGTTTAGCTGGGGATTGTAGCAGGAGGTCTTGTGGGGGTGGGGAGAAGCAAGGATCTCTTGAGTTTGAGACCAGCCTGATCTAGTGAGTTCTATAGAGAGAGGGAGAGGGAGGGAGGGACGGAGGGACGGAGGGAGGGAGGGAGGGAGGGAGACACTCCTTCTCAACTCTTCCACCTCAAAATAAAATAATGTTTCTTTTGATTGTGACATGAATTCTACCCAAAAAAGGCTTTCTTCTTTTAAGGTTGGTGGTGTGGACCCAAAGCAGCTAGCCGTCTATGAAGAGTTTGCACGAAATGTGCCTGGCTTCTTACCTACAAATGACTTAAGTCAGCCTACTGGGTTTTTAGCTCAGCCCATGAAGGTAAATGCCTCATTTGGATTAATTTGTTTGTGTTATGGAATATAATTTAATAATGCATTGCTTTCTGCTCAGGAGCTTGTTATTGGGTAGGAGAATGGAAACTATTGGGTTACAGCTGATCTTTGTTAGATCAGCAATGCAGGCTGTGTAGTGAGTCCTGGCCTTAGCTTGACTACTGTTTAGTTCAAAGGAGCTTAACTCTTGACTTCCCTTTTCTTTTTTTAATATTTGTTTCTTTAATTAATACTTAAATTTAATCAAAGGGAATTTCTAAGATTGTGCAGGACATTTAATTGGAGTTGACACTACAAGGAAAACATTTCCCATAAACACTTGAGTTGTTGAGCTGCTGTCCACTTTGCTTCTGTTGATTTACTTTTAGAAAGAAAATGACATAAAGCGCCTTTATTGAATTTGTATTATTTTCTGAAGGCTCTCGTCTCTTAAAAATAATTTTAAGGTTTATTTTTTATTAATTTCATCTCTATTATCCCCTCATTTATCCATCTCCAGTTCCTCTGGAGTCCCAGGAAAGAGAATAAGATTGCTATAAATTGTTCTCTGACTTCCATATATGCATCTATACTCTGCTGAATTTAATGAGGGCAGCCTGCATCGGTGTGGGTATAGGTGTGGTTTTTACTGGATCCTAGCAGCTTAACATAAGCTACACCCAAACAACAGTGATTCCTTCTCTGCAGAGCCAGCCTCAAGAGCCTCTCTCTCATTTCTGGTGGAATGTTGATAGTCCAGCTCGTGCTGGGAGCCGAGCTGCTGGGAGCCCATATCACACGCGAGCACATCTCCCTGCCACCTGTCTCTTACATTATTTGTACCCTTCTTTAAATATTCCCTGAGCCTTAGAGGAAGTGTTCAGGGCAGAGTTCAACAGTTACTCATTCTCAGCCCCCTGACCAGTCTTCACTGTTAACCATTGGAAAACAAGCTTTTGTAACATAGGTTGAGAGGAGTATAAAGATGCATATTTAGAAGACAGTTTGACAACATGTCCATTTAGCGAAACAAAAGTAGTAATTTCCTTCCCAGCAGAGTCTTCCCAGGCATGGGCTTTTAGTCAGTTTTATAATATCAGACTTGAATTCCCCTCCTTGGAGTGGGACTCATTTCAGCCAGAAGGTGGCAGGTTATCCCCATATTGATGCCACTGTTGCACCAGTAGACATATCTTGCCTGACAGATTGGTATTATAGCTTACATGGCTCACAGCTGAGTAGGGCCATAGATAACTCCCTAGCGGCCTACAGAGTAATTTCCTATGCTAAGAAAGCTACCTAGCAGAGAGGGAGTTGTAGTTCAGTTCTAGCTTGTTTTTTTGTGTTTTTTGGGTCCCACCCCCATTTCCTACAACCAAAGTGTATTGTGGTTTTGCATCTTTTCTGCTTGGCAACTGTGAGTGATTGCGGTAGCCTCTTTTGTTTTGAGGGGCTCTAAGTCTTCCCTGAACAACAACCTGTAGAGGGTATGGAATGGGAATTTGGTAACTAGGGTATCATTTACTAATGTTTAACACTGCCCATTCCCCCCACCTCCTTAGTGTTAGAATTACAAATATGCACTACTGCACATGGTTTATGAGGTCCTGAAGATTGAACCTTGTGTATGCTAAATAGGCACACTACCCACTAAACTACATCCTCAACTTTTTTGTTTTTTAATTATTAGTTTACAAAGTAGTGGCACCCCCTCCCCCAACAAGGTAGCATGTATCCCTGACTGTCCTGGAACTCTCAGTTGTGCCTCCACGTGCTGGAGTTAAAAGCGTGTGCCACAATGCCCAGCCAGAGAAAAGAGTTTAAAGGTCTTTGAATTCTAGCTAAGCACTACCTCACCACAAGGTTTGGAGCAACAGGTTCAGTTATCTTGAGGTTTGCCTTGATCTAGAATATACCATTTCTTTTTATACACACACATTCTCTCTCTCTCTCTCCTCTCCCTCCCGTTCCCTCTCCTTATACTTCATGCATGTACAGTAATGCTCAAGTGGCTTATAGTGGTTTCTTCTTTATAACCATAGTGTACAAATGTTTTATGTTTTTTTAAGATTTGTTTATTTTATGTATATAAGCACACTGTAGCTGTACAGATGGTTGCAAACCACCATGTGGTTGCTGGGATTTGAACTCAGGACCTTCGGAAGAACAGTCGGTTCTCTTAACCGCTGAACCATCTCTCCAGCCTCTGTGCAAATGTTAAAATCAAGAAATTAAATGCTAGTATCTTCATCTAATTCTTTAAACTTCAAGTTGTTGGAGTAACGCTCTTTTAGAATCATACATTTCATGTAGTGGTTCTTTCAGTTAACCCCCTGAATTTCCTCATTTGTTGTTCTGGGGTTCACCCAGAGCTTTGGATATGGTAACTGAACACTCTGCTGCTGACCTACACCCAGATTTTTCTAGTACTTCTGCTCACCCCAGAGTATGGATTTGATTTTGTGTATGCATTCATGAAGTGTGTGTGCATGTGTAGTAGACAAAAGACTGTGTTGTCCTCACTTTTCACCTTTTTTTTGAAACCCAGTCTCTTCATTTTTCACTCCTATGTGCCCCAGGCTAGCTGTCCTGTGCGCTTCCATGAGTACTCCTTCATCCATTTTCCGACTTACTGTTAGAACAATAGGATTACAGGCACATGCCACCACACCCATCCTTACTGTCTTCTAGAGATGTGAACTCAGGTCTTCATGGTTGCAGGGTAAGCTCTTGACCCACTGAGCTATCTTTCCAGGCCAGTAGCAGGTTTTTGCTAGGAGAAGCGCATGGCCACGTGTGGCAGCACATGCCTTACTTAATCCAGTCAGCACTCAGAAGGCCGAAGCAGGGAGATCTTTGAGTTACACACCAGTCTGGACTACAGAGCTGGATCCAGGACAGCCAGGGCTACACAGAGAAAGAAATCCTGTTTCAAAAGATGAGAAAAGGGGAAGCACAGAAGTGATGTGTTTTTATTTTCCAGTCATGGTTTAAAATTTGGTGGAAGTATTGTATTTGAAACTTAACACACGTTAAGTTGCAGAAAGCTTTCTGGATGGTACACGTGCAGTACTCTCAGTCTTTTGCATTGTTCATATTATGCTCTCTGATCATTTAATTGTGTTGGTGGTAGCCAGGCGTCTTAAAAATGTCTGTTCTGGCTGTGTATTACCCCCACATAATAATAAGACTGAATAGCTCAAGAGGCAGGTGTAGAAGAGGGCTTGCATATGTGAACAAAAAAAATAAGCTAAAGCAATATGCCAAGGACTTTCTTCTATTTTATCGGTGCATTGTGCCCATGAACAACCTTAAAAATGTTTGCTTATCTCTGGCTATTTCTTTTTCTAAAACAGCAAGCTTGGGCAACAGATGATGTGGCTCAGATCTATGATAAGTGCATTACAGAACTGGAGCAGCATCTACATGCCATCCCACCAACTCTGGCCATGAATCCTCAAGCCCAGGCTCTCCGAAGCCTTTTAGAGGTTGTAGTGTTGTCTCGGAATTCGCGTGATGCGATAGCTGCTCTTGGATTACTACAGAAGGTTGGTTCTTAAGCTATTGCTTGTAGAAGGAACTTTGTTTATAGACTTCAGACCATAATTGAGTTTTAAAAATTGATACAAACCAAAAAAAAAAGCAAACCAAGTATTGTTGATTCCCATCCCCACCCATCCATAGAATGTACTTATAGCAGTTAGAAGTAGTAAAGACATCTTTTCCATATGGTAATATTTTCTTGGAGCTATGGTGAACGGAAAAGCTATAAGAAGACTTTAAGATGACAAATACTAAAGAATAAGCTTAAACTAGATAGAAGTTGAGAGTGGAGATGAGAATTCTGAAGCTTCAGAAGTTCTCTAGTACTTTGTGTTTCATCTCCAGCTCTAACAGTTGGGTTTGCGTGTTGTGTTTTACATGCTTGTGAATCCTTTGTGTTCATAGGCTGTAGAAGGCTTATTAGATGCCACAAGTGGTGCTGATGCTGACTTACTGCTGCGATACAGGGAATGCCACCTGTTGGTACTGAAAGCACTGCAGGATGGCAGGGCATATGGATCACCATGGTGCAACAAACAAATCACAAGGTAGGTGACCTTAGAAAACTTCATAATTATTTTATGTTTCTGAAGTTTATGTTCATAAATGTTATGCATGTGTGGTTTTCATTACATGTGTGTATGTGTACTATGTGTGTGTACCTGGTGCCTGTAGAGGAGAGGGAGGACATGTGAGCCCCTGAAACTGGAGTTAGGATAATCTACCTTGTGAGTTGGGTGCTGGAAAGTGAACCTGGGTCTTTTGCAAAAACAAAAAAGTGTACTTTAAGCCACTGAGCCATCTCTTCAGCTCCATGGACTATTTTTTGTCATACTTTATTTCTAAATGTTTTTCTTTTGTCTACAAGATAAATGGGGCTTTGAAATCCCTGATTCTAAGGGGTAAGAATTGTTGAGTAGTTCTGACACATGCCTTTGAGGAATAAACTTGAAGTCATTTGTTTTCATGATTCCACATTCATAGTAGCATTCATGGTAAACATTTTAGCTGGGCAGTGGTGGCGCATGCCTTTAATCCCAGCACTTGGGAGGCAGAGACTATTTCTGAGTTTGAGGCCAGCCAAGAGTTAGTTCTACAGAGTTACAGAGTTAGTTCCGGAACAGCCAAGGCTACACAGAGAAACCCTGTTTCGAACAAACGAACAACAAAAAAAAAAAACATTTTAGTGTCTTAAATGATCCCTCCTATTTCCTAAAGTTTGAATGCAAAGTTTAGACATTTTTAACATTAGGTCTACTGGCTCGGACTGTTGGTATGGTGTTTATAATGTTTATAAGGCTGCTGTGGGCCTCATGGATACTAAGCCTAGGTGGTATTTGCCTATGTTTTAATAAAACAATGCTATTTTGTTTTTGTTTGTAGTTGCCTTTTTAAGACATCTTTGTGTAGAACACATAGCTAATGTGGTTAATACGGTTAAAATGCTGGTTTTTTCGGGCCTGGAAAGATGGCTCAGCCGTTAAGGGCACTGACTGCTCTTGCAGAGGACCCGGATTCAAATCCCAGTATTCACATGGCAGCTCACGACTGTCAGTAACTCCCAAGATCTGACACTCTAACATAGACATACATGCAGACAAAACACCAATGCACATAAAATAAAGGTAAATACATTACAAAGAGAGATTAAGAAAAATACTTTTTTTAGGTGCCTAATTGAATGTCGAGATGAATATAAATATAATGTGGAGGCTGTGGAATTGTTAATTCGAAATCATTTGGTTAACATGCAGCAGTATGATCTTCATCTTGCTCAGGTATGGAAGAAATTTAATTTGAGTGAATTAAAGGATTCAGGAAGTGCTTTTGTTTTTTAATTGTTACTCTCTTGAATTTGCTGTTGCCAGTCGATGGAGAATGGCTTGAACTACATGGCCGTGGCGTTTGCTATGCAACTGGTAAAAATTCTGCTGGTGGATGAAAGGAGTGTTGCCCATATTACTGAGGCAGATCTGTTCCATACCATTGAAACCCTCATGAGAATTAATGCTCATTCCAGAGGCAATGCTCCAGAAGGGTAAGAATGAAGTGCTCTGCTCTCCGTGCACTCAGTAGTCTCTTAAAGAGCTGCAGAAATTAGATACACACTAGCATAACTAGTGACTTTGTGACTTTAACCTATAACATAATTTTAGGTTGGGCCAATATTGTCCTTAAAGTGTGAACTCGTAATCCACTGCTGCCTTCCTGATTCAGGAGAGCTGCACACACAGTGCCTGCTGAGTGACAGCAGAAGTCGCCATGAACACTGGCTCTGTTAGGCTGGGGATTAACCTCAGGGAGTGAAGTGCTTTCAGGATCCTTGGGAAGCCCAAGTCCTCAGCCGCCGGTGTACTGATGCAAACTTGTAATGCCAGTGCTGAGTTAGACACAGGTGGCATACCCTAATCATCAAGTCCTAGGTCCCAGTGAGAGACTTCCTCAGAAAACAAAGTGGATGAATCCTGCTGAAATAAGACCTCTGGCTTTCATGTGTGCACAAGGAATGCACACAGCATAAAACAAAACTGGGTGTAGTTGTGAATATTAGTAATCTCAGCACTGGGGAGGCAGAGACAAGCTCATTGACCAGACAGCCTGTCCTGCCTGAGTTTCTCAAGTTTTGATAAGTAAACAAATGTGGGTTAACTGATTTTTATTCTGGATTTATCATACTAGATTGCCCCAGCTGATGGAAGTGGTGAGATCCAACTATGAAGCAATGATTGATCGTGCTCATGGAGGCCCTAACTTTATGATGCATTCTGGGATCTCTCAAGCCTCAGAATATGATGACCCTCCAGGCCTGAGGGAGAAGGCAGAGTATCTTCTGAGGGAATGGGTGAATCTCTACCACTCAGCAGCCGCTGGCCGCGACAGTACCAAAGCATTCTCTGCGTTTGTTGGACAGGTAGAGCTTTTGGAAAGAAAGGTGCTTTTTATTCAACATAAGTAGGGTGTGATTACTCCACTATTAAAGTTTAGTTTTGTATGCCTGTGGTCAGAATTACCTCCATACTCATGCAAACCAATATACCACCACCATGCTTTGTTAAACGAATCTGGCCTATTTTCTTCCTCACTGTTGATCACAGCTACTATTGATTCAGCATTCCTACTCCTTCAGTCCTACTCAGCCTATTCCAGTTGTCCTGGCTACGAGCTGTAGTGGGTCAGAAAATGATAATGAAGCTACAACATACAACTTTACTAAAATCGTCACTAGTAATGGAGTATAAGCTAATACATTACAGTGTTAGGATATCACATTTTAACAACACTACCATACAAAAATCCCTATTTAGTGGTAGATTTTTTTTTGTCTCATATATATGAATCTGAGAAATTGCAATTTAAATGTTTCAGAAATTGAGCTGCTTTTTAAAAATCAGGCTTACCAAAGTGTCTTAGTCACGTTTGTATTGCTTTGAAAAGACACCATGACCAAGGCAACTCTTATAAAAGAAAGCATTTCATTCAGGCCTTGTTTTCAGTTTTCAGAGCATAGTGACATGAGAGGCATTGGAGCTGTAGCTGAGATTGATATCCTGATTCACAAGCACTGACAGACAGACAGACAGACAATCAGGACCTGGCATATGCTTTTTGAAAACTCAAGAGTTCACCTCCAATGATGCACTTTCTACAAGGTCACACCTTCTACAAGGCCATGCCTCCTAATTTTTCTCAAATAGTACCACTCTCCAGTACCTAAGCATTCACATATATGAGCCTATGGGAAGCCTTTTTATTCAAACCACCACACGGAGAATGAGTAGTTTTAGTGGACCCGGATGACTCTCGAGCAGAGGGCACATGCTTTGTGCTGGTTTTGCTGAGGACTGGAGTTTGGCTCCCAGTGCCCACATTGGGCAGCTCACTGACTCAAGCTTCAGGGATATCCTTCACCTCCCATGTGCATATATGTGCACCACTGAACACAATTACACACTAGCCAGCATGCATGAGCAGTCACACAATCATAATTAAAAGCAGTTACAGAATAAACTGGAAAAAATAATCACAGTCCATTTTGTTGATCATCATTGGCTGTTTTCTGTGACGTGAGGAAGAAAGAGGAAAAATTCGAGAAGTGTCTTGAACTGGCCTTAACTCCTTTACAGTGCTTTCTAGTACTTTCAGTAAGCTATAAAGCTTGACTGTTGTATTTTTTTAATTTGCTCAAATTGACACCAAAAGATGGTTGTTTTTCCAAAGAATGATTGACCTATTTTTAAATGCTTGACATTTGTGGATTTGTTAATTGGATTTACTTTTCAACGTGACAACTAGTAAACTATGCTACATAAATTTCTCTGCTAAAAGAAGTCATACCATAAGTGAGACTGAGAGGCCATCCTCCATGTCTGTAGCCTTATCATTCCGTTGACGGAATGCAGATGCGTGGCTGGCGGCATTGCCTGCCGTGGGTATGGATGTGGTACCTGCCTGGCTCCTCTTCCTTGCTTTTACTCACTTCTCTTGGGGAGATGGTGCTCTATACTTTACTGGTCCTTTGGGGGAATGGCCTTTTTACTTGTAGTGCTTTGTCATAGCACATGTTACTCTCAAACTTACATGTCTCAATGTGGAATATTTTGCTGGCCTTCTGCCTTGGTTTGGGAACATTGTTTGTGTAATTCAAACCTTTAACTGTTTTATTATCAAGATAGTTAAATTGTTTAAAATTTCCAAGATGACTTTATCCCCCCCCCCCCCCCCCCAGGTTCTTAAGTAAGCACTGACCCCTTCCGTCTGCCACTTTACCACTAGTGTTACTTCCCTGTTGCTGCCTCTCTGAGACAGTGTGGCTGTGTGCGTGTCCTCACCTGGAGCTAGTCTTTCTACTAATTGTAACAGTATAAAGGATCATTACATTTAATTGACATAATCCTGGGTATTTATTAAATTAATGATTTTTCTGCAGATAAAGTTTTAAAAAAATGCTGCCACTGGTTAAATAAGAGGAAGGCATCTATGAAGAGAATTTCTAAAAGTTAGCTTTATTAATATAATTTCCCAAACTGTAGATGTCTTTTTATTTAATGTTAATATCTCTTTGTTAGCTTCAATCTTCTCCATGAATTAAAACTGAGAGGAAGCCGGGCGTGGTGGCGCATGCCTTTAATCCCAGCACTCGGGAGGCAGAGGCAGGCAGATTTCTGAGTTCGAGGCCAGCCTGGTCTACAGAGTGAGTTCCAGGACAGCCAGGGCTACACAGAGAAACCCTGTCTCGGAAAAAAACAAAAAACAAAAAAAAAAATAAAATAAAACTGAGAGGAACTCTGCCATGTCTCCTTCATAACAGGGAAGTCGTTTTCCTAATGGCATCCTTTCAGAGTAAGGAGTTAAATTGAGTATAGACTAGAGTTTGCCATTTGAAAGCTAACTGTGTAAAGTGGATTTTGAGGATGGTCTCACCATGTTGATTATTCCCACTATAGATGCACCAACAAGGAATACTTAAAACTGATGACCTCATAACAAGGTTTTTTCGTCTTTGCACTGAAATGTGTGTTGAAATCAGTTACCGTGCTCAGGCGGAGCAGCAGCACAACCCTGCGGCTAACCCTACCATGATCCGGGCCAAGTGCTACCACAACCTGGACGCCTTTGTCCGCCTCATTGCATTGTTAGTGAAGCACTCTGGGGAGGCCACCAACACTGTCACCAAGATCAACCTGCTCAATAAGGTCTGGAATCCTTTCTTGACTTGAAGATTTTTGTGTTCTCTGATCCGTTGTAGTGTGTGCCCCCCCCCACCCCCCACCACCACCATTGTTTGAGACAGGGTCTCATTGTAGCCCTCGCTGGCCTGGAACCCAGACTGTCCTCAGACTCCACCTCCCCTGCCCGTGAGGTGCTGACTGAAGGGCATCCCCTACACCCAGCCCCCAAATCTTTTTCCGTCTGGAAATGAAATAGAAGAGATAGTATCCATATATTGTGTAGCAGAATTTAAAGAGGGAGATGCAATTGGTGTGTTGGTGTTTTTGATGATGATCCAAACAAGAGATTGTGGTAGCTGGTGCTCTCCTGCCTCCACTCGTGTCTGATTGGGTCATTAGGAATGGCATTTAATTATTGACCTGATTTAGACAGTGGGAATCATGAAAATTTGAATATCAAACTAGTACAAGACTGTAAACCTTGACTATAGTTTTGTCTGTGGAGAAATACAAGTGGGTCCTTACTGTCCCGCCCTGACCGTGGAGCACCCACACTTCCTGCCAAGCAAAGTGGGAATCGTTGCCCTACGTAGACTTCAGGCCACATTAGACAGTCTAACCTTGTTGGAGTTCAACATGATGAAATGTGGAGAGACGTCCAGGTTTCTATACCTTTAGAAAAAAACAGTGGCCTTTATTGAGAATATAGAAGTTTGGTCCAGAAACAAATTTAAAAAACAAAACAAAACAGAAAACAACTCTTGAGTCAATCTAATTTCCCTTTGGCTGGCTGCCAGCATAGAAATTTGTGTCTAAACGGCATGTATCTTTCCTTTATTGTTTGTAGTGCTTACTGAGTTCAGCATAAGTAATCTGCGGCTGCTAGTGCAGGCCTGAGTGAGTAAGGAGATAGGAAATCACCATGGAACTTGGAAGTTCAAAGCCAGTTTTTGGGCAGCTTAGTGAGACTTTGTTTTGTTTGTTTGTTTGTTTGTTTTGTTTGTTTTGTTCTTCTTTTTTTAAAGCCTGAATATAACACTCAAGTGTTAAGCACTCAGCGTTTGGGAGGGCCTAGGTTCAATCCAAGACACAGGTAAAGGTGATGAGCGGCTTATCTGTATGGTTGATGGGATGTAATCTGTATGTTCTGTATAGGTTCTCGGTATAGTAGTGGGAGTTCTCCTTCAGGATCATGATGTTCGGCAGAGTGAATTTCAGCAGCTTCCGTACCATAGGATCTTTATCATGCTGCTGTTGGAGCTCAATGCACCCGAGCATGTATTGGAAACCATTAATTTCCAGACTCTTACCGCTTTCTGGTGAGTGTTGTGTATAGTAGAGATTTCTATTTGTTGTTATCTAATATAGGGTCTCATAGGTCAGGTTTGATCTCAAAAGGTCCTCTATTGCTGAAGGTGGCCTTGAACTCCCAATTCGAGCTTCCAAGAGCTGGAATTACAGGCACACACCCCAACACCCAACTTATGGTTGATCTTTGTAGGTGTCAGAGGTTGTGCTGGGATCCCAGGCAGTATTTTGCTGAAATTTAAGGACTGTTGGTTAAGTGAGGTAAAAGTCAGGTAGAACTTTGATTTTTTTTTTTTTTAAAGACTTATTTATTATATGTAAATACACTGTAGCTGTCTTCAGACACCCCAGAAGAGGGTGTCAGATCTCCTTATGGATAGTTGTGAGCCACCATGTGGTTGCTGGGATTTGAACTCAGGACCTCCGGAAGAGCAGTCATTGCTCTTAATCACTGAGCCATCTCTCCAGCCCTTGATATGTTTTGGTGTGTGTTTCATTGTAAAGTCTACATTTGTCTACTACATGTGTTTACTCTATTTCAATTTGTGCTTCTGAAATTTTTTTTTCAGCAATACATTCCACATCTTGAGACCTACTAAAGCTCCTGGCTTTGTATATGCTTGGCTTGAATTGATTTCCCATCGGATCTTTATTGCAAGAATGCTGGCACATACGCCACAGCAGAAGGTGTGGCTGCAGTTTATCTCCTACAGATGAAGCCTGTAACTACCTGGGGCTTTCTAGCACTTTTTATGTCATTTTTATTAGTCACGTAGTAGTAGAAGAGGCTTAGGCTTATCAAGTCCTTGACTACATCTAAATAAAGGCTTTGCTGGGTGACGAAGTATTGCTTTTCTAGCTTTGCTATGGACCAGCTATGTCGGTCTCTTTATGCTAGAGATATTAACAGTATTTAGGAGGAGTTTGTCACTGCAGTAAATGGCAAAGGAGTACTGTATATAGTAAGTACCTTCATCTGTTCCTTCAGACCAGAAGAAAATTGTTTTGAAAGTGAAGTAGCCTCTTAATGAATTTGTCCTCTGGTTTCCAAATGCAATCCATGGTGTACAGACACATGCATGGTGTGCACATAAAAAGAATGAACTAGAATTTGTGTGGTTGGTGATACTATAGTAAGTAGGCCACTTGGGGCTAAAGGTACAGAATTGAGGCTATAAATTCAGCAAGGTTATTTACTAGGAATTGGGAGTAAGAAAAGAAATAGTTGATCCAGAACTTAAAAGAAGGAATTATGGCAAACAGCCTACAGTTGGTTTGATACTATATCTGAAATTTCCTCAGGGTGGTCTCCTTTCTCTTTAGTTTTCTTATAGGCACAAAGTTAAATATTTTCCAAAAGTTTTGGAGTCCTGTTGTTTTAGATAACATTATCCACTACTGTAATACTTAGACTTTTTGTTTTGTTGGATGTTTGTGTTTCTGGCTGGCTTGGAACTTAGTTTTCCTCCTCAGCCTCCTGTGTGCTAGTGTTATAGACACATCCCACCACACTGAGCTGATACTTCATTTTGCTAGGATCCAGTCTAGGAGAGGCCCTCATGTCAGGTTACTATAGATAAGATGCAGTATAGTGACTTGGGCAAGTTTGTGGTAGCCGAACAACTTGTAAATGTTAGTACAACTCACGTACGTTTCTTTCTTTTAGGGGTGGCCTATGTATGCTCAGCTGTTGATTGATTTATTCAAATATTTAGCACCTTTCCTTAGAAATGTGGAACTCACTAAACCTATGCAAATCCTCTATAAGGTAATTTTTACTTATACATAACTTAAAAATGTTTTTATATGGGAACTATTGTTATGCTTTTACAGTATTATTTGGTACTCAGAGGCCTTACCTAAGGATACTCTTGTGGTATGTGCATCTACCAGTGTACCTTTTCAGTGGAAAGTTGTTCTCTCCTCATCTTTTGTCTATCTCTTGCACTGCACTCCCAACCTCCACCATCTTAAGCCATTTGCTACAATCTCACTGGGGAATTTAACTTCTATTTCCTTAATGTTTTCTTGTTTGTTTGTTTGTTTTACTTTTTTTGGTAGATTTATTTTATGTGTATAACTTTTGCTTGCCTGTCTGCGTGCATTTATGTGCACCACATGTGTGTCTGGTGCTCAGGAAATAAAGAAGAGGGTGATGGATTCCCAGGAACTGGATACAGATAGTTGAGAGGCATCGTGTGGGTGCTCGGAAGCAACCCCGATCCTCTACAAGAGCATCAAGTGTCATCTCTGCAGGGACGCTTAATTTTTGGAGGCAGAGCTTCACTATTTAGCCCTGATTTACCTAGAACTCAGAGTTCCTCCTGCCTCTGTCTCACTCTTGTTAGAATTAAAAGCATGCACTATCTCACCTTCTTAGTGAGATTTTCATATATAGATATATCTTTTTGTCATGTTCCTTCCAGTAGTTTGCTCATGTTCTCCGTGTTTTTTTTGTTTTGTTTTACATTTTTATTTTTTGACTTTATTTTTCTATAGCACTGGGGATAGAACTTAGGGCCTTCTTAAACATACAAGGCTATCTCGTTGCTAAGGTGTTCTTCCTATTTATATATCAGAATTGTTGAATTTACCATTCTTGTTAAGAACTAAAAAAGGCTAGCTTTGATCCTATCCCCATTTTCAGTAGTTTTCTTGCTAGTTTGCCTTTTTACTTGTGTTAGTCCTCTTTCTAGTTTCTGAAGATAAATGTGGTAGCATTGGGTTTTGCAGAATATTTGTGTGCTTGATTTAAGGCTTTAGCTCCTAAAGCTAATGTTTTCATGATTTCTGCATGTAACTTTTTATAATCTTATATTCTTATTCCCTGAACACCAGACACACATGTGGTGCATGGTGTATGTATTAATTAAAGCCTATAGGTTTTATTGTTGTTGTTTTTTATTATATGTAAGTACACTGTAGCTGTCTTTAGACACCCCAGAAGAGGGCATCAGATCTCATTACAAGATGGTTGTGAGCCATCATATGGTTGCTGGGATTTGAATTCATGACCTTCAGAAAAAGAGTCAGCTCTCTTGACCGCTGAGCCATCTCTCCAGCCCGTTGTTGTTGTTGCTTTTAATGTTAATAAAATATATTTTTGATATTTTTGACCTGAGTTGAAATTTATAATGGGGAAAAAAAAAATACTGCTTTCTTAGTATGGAACTTTTTCCCTTTCTATGCAGGGTACTCTAAGAGTGCTGCTGGTTCTTTTGCATGATTTCCCAGAGTTCCTTTGTGATTACCATTATGGGTTCTGTGATGTGATCCCTCCTAATTGTATCCAGTTAAGAAATTTGATCCTGAGTGCCTTCCCAAGAAATATGAGGCTCCCAGACCCATTCACTCCTAATCTGAAGGTAAAGTTTTAGCAGATAGAACATGTTTGTTTTGTTTTTGCTACAGTTTTCCTGGGGATTTAACTTCCAGTTCCTTAATGTTTTCTTGATTTTTTTTTTTTTTTTTTTTTTTTTTTTTTTTTTTTGCTTTTTAAAGTTTTTCCCCTTAGATTGATTTTATGTGCATATGTTTGAGTTTATGTGTAGCATGTGCCTGTGGGACCTGCAGAGGCAATAAGGTAGTGTGGGTCCGTGGAACTAGAATCTGAGACGATAGTGAGCTGCCATGTGGTGCTGGGCTCTTTAAGAGTCCAGTTCCCAGCATTGGGCCATCGTTGTAGCTCCTAAAGGGAAAGTTATTATCTCAACATTTCAGCCCCTCTCTGATAATCAGTATATTTAGTCCCCCTCTCCAGCACATACACACTTTAGGTATTGATACTTTTAGGGGAGCCGATTCTATTACAATTTTGATGAGGGGATACTGTCGTTGAATATTAGTCAACTGTTTTCTCACATTTTTAACATGGTTTAATTATCAAACCCCAGACTGAATGGTAGGCAGTTGCTAGTTCCACACTGTATAATTGAAGAACAAAGTGGTCTTTGTAATGTCTATAGCTCACAAGTTTTCATGTGCATGTGTTAAAATTATTTAAGGAAGAGGAACCACTTAAAAATCATACCACCATTAACATAAAAGTACCCTTTTAAATTTGCTCATAGCTCTTCTTTTTTAAGGTCCTTAAACATTTTAAAGCACATATTTGTCTGGGGCTTCTTGGTAGTAATCTCCTGTACTGATTTGAAATCTAAGGTTGGGGAAAAAATGGTTAATGGTGCAAATTAGATGGGCACAAAATAGTCTTTAATTTCTTTTCTTTTTAAAGATTTTATTTATTATATATAAATACACCATGGCGGTCTTCAGACACTCCAGAAGAGGGAGTCAGATCTTGTTACAGATGGTTGTGAGCCACCATGTGGTTGCTGGGATTTGAACTCAGGACCTCTGGAAGAGCAGTCAGTATTCTTAACTTCTGAGCCATCTCTCCAGGTCCTAATTTCTTTTCAAATAATGAGAAACAGCTAACGTTGTATGACAAGAAAAGGTGGATTTGTAGTAATCAGTCTATGTGTATGTATAGTTTTAGAAAGCCATCCTAACACATCTATGAAGGAGAAGGGTTTGTTAACATCTGGTTGATTGTGATTCTTGATGTGTGGCAGGTGGACATGTTAAGCGAAATTAACATCGCACCTCGGATCCTCACCAATTTCACTGGAGTGATGCCGCCTCAGTTCAAAAAGGATTTGGATTCCTATCTTAAAACTCGGTCGCCGGTCACTTTCCTGTCTGATCTGCGTAGTAACCTACAGGTCAGTTGGTTTGACTTAAGTTCTTTGCTGTGTCTTCTGTAGAGTGCAGTTTGTGTGCACTGTCCATCTATGTCCCATTTTCAGATTAGTATTTCAGCCTGATGTAGAAACATTGAAGTTGAATGTGGCAGTACAGGTTTAGCACAGAGGAGACTGGGGCAGACAGATGACAAGCTTGCGGCCACCATTAGGGCAAGACCTCATCCCTGGACATACACACATCCCCAAATTCAAGTATTGTAATCGTTCATTGGGTGAGCTTACTTGAGTTATATACTTTACTAATAGTTCATCTTTCACCCAGTTATAGATGAGACCACTAGGGGAAAAACATTACTTTCCTGCAAGACCTGACGGCATTTCTAAATAGAGTGATTGTATTTTTCCTTTATGGAGTGACTTGAAGTGGAATTGGCTCTGCAGTGTTAGCATAGTGTGCAACAACTTCTTTCTCTAAATTATATGATTGAGGTTGTGCTTGAAATTTATTTTAGAGTTGTATCATGAGCAAAAGTATTTGGTTTTCCAAAGGAACACCAGTCTTCTAGTAGAATCACTCTTAGGGCAGCTGCACATTTGTACAGCTCACAACCTTGAATAAGTTTCTTATATTTAAGTCACGAAGAATATCAACAACTATCTATCCCTTTCAGAGAAAGAAGGCTTGAGAAACAGTAGTGCTGCCAGCCCAGCGGTGCACACCTTTCTTTAACCCCAGCACAGGGAGCAGAGGCAGGGCGATCTCTGCATTTGAATCTAGCCAGAGCTACTGTGAGATCCTGTCTCTGGAAAAATTGAAATATTAAGTGTTATTCATAGTTCTATGGTAAATTTTTCTCTTTTGCTCATTTAGGTATCTAATGAGCCTGGGAATCGCTATAACCTCCAGCTTATCAATGCATTGGTGCTCTACGTAGGGACTCAGGCTATCGCACACATCCACAACAAGGGCAGCACGCCATCAATGAGCACCATCACCCATTCAGCACACATGGACATCTTCCAGAACCTGGCTGTGGACCTAGACACTGAGGGTGAGTGCAGCAGCTGGCCATTGGCATCATTAGATTCTCTGTACTTTGCCACAGTTATAATCGAAAGAATCTAGAAATGTCCTTTAAGCTACAATAAGGAATGCTTTATTTACTTATTTATTTATTTTTATAAAAGATGAAGAAAATGGTCCCAAATCTTATCCTGTAAGTAAAGATGGTATGCCAGAGTGCAATAAAATGTGTAAAATAAGTATGTTCTTTTTGATAACCTACATCTGGAGGTCATACTACATTGTTTATAAGTTTGTCTTTACCAACGTTTATTAGGGTCTACTTGACGGGGAACAGGACACATTATTGAATGTAAGAAGATAACGGACCAGAGCTTGCTGTTCCTCTGTAGGAAGTGTACATGATACTTCGCTGTGGTGTCTCCTGGCTAACACTGCGCTGTTTCTTTCGGTGGTCAATATTCAGAACCCCCAGCTTAGTGCTAAAGAAGCTCTGCTCGTTGTTTTGTTTTTCCCTTAGAAATTCATTGGCCTCATTTTTATTGTTGCTCCATGCATATGTGTGTATGTATATGCATACATATTGGGGTGGGGGTAACTGTTTCTGTGCTATCGGTCAGGTATGTAGTGTGTCTACAGGAGCTGAGGGTGGTTTTGAAGATTGAGCAACTCGCGCTTCAGTCCAGATCCACTACTTACGTTCACAGTCGTTAGGCTTCTGCCAGAAATCTTAGTGTTTGCTTTGAACTTGGTCTTCAGGGCATCCCTCACTGCTTTGGCACTGATCTAGGACAACCAGATGTAGGTGAATCCAGTCTGTTGCCAGTATGCCACCATGGTGTTAGGAGTGGAGCATGTCAGGAGGAACTAACTGCTAGGTCACTTCAGACTACTAATATATTTTATAACCTGCTCAGCCTGTATGATTGTTAGCTGTGCGCATGTTCTCAGGGCTGACCATTCGGGATTGGATAGCCAGTTGCTGGTCTCTTTGGGAAGACAAGACTGTTTTTTTGGTTGCCTGTAGTTCTTTGTGTAGAATTGAGGCCTCATGTTACATCCTTTAGACAAGCGTTTAAGGGTCTTTGTGATCAATGGTACAAACAAGATAATCAAATACAGATAAGAGATCTACTGCCACCTGAGCATGGTGGAAGATTCTAGATTTGAAACTTTCTCTCCAGTTACTCTACCAAAGTACTTTTCAGAGTATAAGGATCATTAGGGGCAAGAGTCTTATAAGGGCTTTCAGGTTAGGACTGTTTAGTCAGAGGAGACATTGCCTTCATTGTGTTTATTTCATGTGTACAATTTTACAAGTACTACATGAAATCAAATGTTTTAACTAGTTGGATATTGAGACAATGCAGAACTAGCTTTCCATAATTGTAACATTAAAGGAAATTTGTAGGATGTGAAACAGCAGTCCTTCAAGATTTTCAGTAAAAAAAAATTTTTTTTTAAAGAATGTAAGGTATTTTGCTGATTCATAATATGGATTGCAAATAAAACCTACAGAAGCAAAAAAAAAAAAAAAAAAATGTTGGTATCCAGAAAACCACTAGTAAATTACAACATTAGAATAACCTTCACAGTTTGCCCAAGGCCCACCATGCTAATTATGTCTGACTGGTGGTATGAGTCCCCTTAAGAAACCAAAGCCTAAAGAAACTCATTTGTCTCTCATACTGGCCTTTCAGAGTAAATCCTAAATCTAGTTTCCCTAATTTCTAGGCCGGTATCTCTTCTTAAATGCAATTGCAAACCAGCTTCGGTACCCAAACAGCCACACTCACTACTTCAGCTGCACCATGTTGTACCTTTTTGCCGAGGCGAACACTGAGGCAATCCAGGAGCAGATCACAAGGTGAGAGGTCATGATGCCTTAGGGGGCTCTTTTCTCCTGTATTCGACTCTCCTGAAATTCACTCTGTAGACTAGGCTGGTTCAAACTTGGGCATCCAACTGTTCCTGCCTCCTGAGGGCTGGGATGGATGGTGCGCACCACCACTGACTGCCTTGGCTGTATTCTGAATGAGTTCTGTGCATTCCCAGTTTCGCTGTTTTATTATGCTGAACCATGTCTAAGGAGTCACAAAACAAGTTGATATGGACAGTAGTTTGCTTTGAAATGCTGGGGACTAGTTTACAATAAAAGCAACATTGTAGTTTCTTGGTGGTAGCCGTGGCAATAATGTTTTTTAATCCAGAATCTTGTTGACATTTTTGTGTGCTTCATGTTTTTAAGGTTTTAAAGGGAAACAGTAGGGTCATATTATTTTGTTTAAACTATATAGGATTGGAGATTAGTGCACAGTATAGTGGGGTGTGCATAGACTTCTAATTTACCTGTTCACCCAACTAAATACTTGTGCCTGTGGTCCTTACCTACATCTGAACTGTGCTTACTGCGTGCTTGGGTGGCACTGCACCAATTTATTTGTAATTATGTCTAAGGTTTCAGCAGCAAAGGCCTTACTCTTTGCCACCAGGAAACAAAAAAGTATAAGCAAAGAATTGGTACTAGCCAGCATTTGTCATGTAGGAAAAATTTCACCTATTTCCATATGCTAAATTCTAGGTGCATAGTTGTGAATTTGTTTTTTATGTATTAACTAACTCTTCTATACCCCCTTTTAGGGTTCTCTTGGAACGGTTGATTGTAAATAGGCCACATCCTTGGGGTCTTCTTATCACCTTCATTGAGCTGATTAAAAACCCAGCATTTAAGTTCTGGAACCATGAATTTGTACACTGTGCCCCAGAGATTGAAAAGTGAGTTAAAATGTTAATTACCAAGCAGAGAGACAGAAAGAATTCGTCTAATTTGGGTCTATGAATTAAAAGGGCAGTTATACCTAATTCAGATTAAGAGCTCTTTAGGTCTAAAGTTTGTTGTGAAGTTAATTGGTGCTTGTCTCCACTTCTCAGGTTATTTCAGTCTGTTGCACAGTGCTGCATGGGACAGAAGCAGGCTCAGCAAGTGATGGAGGGGACCGGTGCCAGCTAGATGAACTGTGTATATCCCTTGCAGATGCATCAGCCTTGGTCCGCTGAACCAAGTTCATAAACTGAAGACTCCTCCTGACTTTCCTAGCCCTTTGGTTCTCAGGGGTCTGCCCAGCCAACTGCTGGGGTTGGTCTCCTGTCTATATGGGCAAGTTCCAAAGTTTAAATGCATTTTTTTTTTTTTTTTGACTCTTGGCCAAAATTTAGAAGATGCTGTGAATATCATTTTGAACTTGTGTAAATATATGAAAGAGAAAACTTTTGTCTGGAACTTCTTGGGTTTGTGTAAAAGTGTGTATGTATGTAAACTACCTTGTAACAGGCAGTTGATGGCATGCTCTTGTCTCAGGCATAGCAGCATGTCTTCTGACATCCGTGACATTCCAAAGATTAGCAAAATATTGAATTCATGAAGCTTTTTTTACAAGCTAGGGAAGCTTAAAAAGCCACTTAAGTTATAAGTGTAGACTAGATAGACCAGGGGTTCTGCTTGCCTCTGGAAAGGTAGTTGACCTATTTGGTGGTCCTAAGGGAGAACATACCCGAAGAGGAAACCATCTCTGGCCTGCGATTCTGCATCACCATGTTTAGGCTATACAGCCTAGTTAAATAACAAGAGTCAAAAAGACTACTACAGCTGCTTTTTGTAAGGATCAGGATCGTAAATGTTCCATGAACAGCTAGGCCCATGTTATATTTTGTAGCCTTTATAGTTTCTGGGCCTTAATCAGCTTTCATGTATGTGAAGACAGTAAACATTAAAGTCATGACATGCATATCAGTCCACTGTGCTTTTCTCAGTAGCAGCAGCCAGTGCTGGTGGTAAACGTGGACAGCCCGGTCGACTGAGAAATAGTCAAAATATGTGAGTACAGTGTTGCTGTCTTCAGACACACCAGAAGAGGGCATCAGCTCCCATTACAGATGGTTGTGAGCTACCGTTTAGTTATCGGAATTGAACTCAGGACCTCTCTGGAAGAGCAGTCAGTGCTCTTAGCCACTGAGCCATCCCTCCAGCCCAATAGTCACTTCTTAATGACCAGATTTTCCTATCACTACTTGATTCTTGATTCCTGCTATTGCATAGCCTAGGCTAGCCATCTCTTGCCTCACTGGGACATTACAGCCATCCCCATGTACACCATTTCTGGGCCGACTGGAGGAAGCTGTTAGAGCAATTCCACTTATAATTTGTCCTTGAGAGGTGAGATGTGATAAGACTGATGGTCTGGTAAGAGATGTCATACTTCACAGGAATATGCTAAAGAAAGTTCAAACTTCTCAAAGTTGAACTCAGCCCATGTTTGTTTATTAAGTTCTAAAAAAAAGCTATCTGATGGGATTAGTAAAAAATAGCATGCTCCTGAGTCTGCTGACACCAATCCAAAAGTGCCAACATGTAACCCTTGCCTCGATGGACCCAAGTTACCTTTTAGCTACTTTTCCTTTAACTGCCAAATAGCAAAAGTCCCAAATTTCCCTCCTTTCCAACCAACAGAACATGACCTTAAAAAGGTTCTCAGGAAGCCTGCTTAACTTGTGAGTTCCAACACCCGATGTAAGATCATCTTCTGACCATAGCGGACCTGTAAGGCTTGCTGTTCTCGCCAGCTCAGCTTGGCATAGGCCTCCTTATTACTGAGTAACTCCTGCTCAGTTTTTAAGTCTGTGGCATAGGTCTGTAGGGTCAACAGAACGCTGTTGCGAAGAAGCCATTTCCATGATTCTTGGAGCTTGGGTATATCTGTGATTGCCAAACTGTCGTCTTCTGTCTCCTCTCCCCATCTAGCCCGTTCTTTATAGTCTCTGAACTCCTCAGCAGGCATGCACAGCACCTACAAGAAACATGGGCCCTTCAGTTGGGATGTGCTACTTACTATCTGTGAGCTTCAAGACAACGTACCACTGTAGACAGGTCCCTCTCCTTGTCTTTGATTTTATTCTAAATACCAGCAACCTGTCAGCCCGGTACCTTAAGTGTGGTGGCAAGCTCCTCTTCAGTCAGCACCTCCTCACAACCTATCACAAAGGCTCCCTCTTCCCCTACCATCTCCTGTTTGCACAAGAAATCCCAGCGTTCACACAAGAGCAGCTTTTCAGTTTCATCCTTTGTTCCTATAAAGTAATGGACGGAGAGAACTGACATCAACTCCAGCAAGCCAACTGCAGTCAAGAGGTATGCAGAACCTGGGATGGGCAGACGCACCCTGTAGTGCAGCATCTCGGACTGTCACCATCTGAATGTCAGCTGTGTCATCTGTGTTGTTAGGATAGGGCTCAGCAAAACCATACATATGAATCAGTTGCCAGTTAGCCATTTGCCCATATGTGTTGAAGATTTCATGACCTTCAAGAATGGGCTGGGTAGCCACCATCCGGAGATAATCCTGGGTCAAAAGGATAAAGCTAGGACCACACCATAGCCCCCACCAGACCACTTCTCTCTTGGAAGAGTCTGTGGCTCAGGCCACAGACCATTTGTCTACTGTTAAGCCCTGCATTACTGAGGGGGAGTGAAACCAACTTTAGAGGTCAATTTAGTATATTAGGTGCATCTGCCTAGTTACCTACTCAAGCTTTAAAAAACCAAGCCTGGGCCTGATGATGAACACCCAGTGCTCAGGAGGCAACCTCTTGAGTCTTGGGCTAGCCACGGGTATGTAGTAAGGTCTTAGGACCCTGTCTCAAAAACAGAACAAGTAGCCAGGCGTGGTGGCGCACGTCTTTAATCCCAGCACTCGGGAGGCAGAGGCAGGCGGATTTCTGAGTTCGAGGCCAGCCTGGTCTACAAAGTGAGTTCCAGGACAGCCAGGGCTATACAGAGAAACCCTGTCTTGAAAAAACAAAAACACACACACACACACACACAGAACAAGTTAAACCTCATGTTAAAATAGCAACGGAAACAATAAGTGAGAGTCATCTTACTGCAAAGTTTGACATGTATAGATGAAAACTGGAAGCTATGGGCCTGGAACCTTCGATCCTGCCTCAGCCTCCTAAGATAACAGGTGTAAGAAAGACACACGTCTGCTCCATACAGAATCGACACTAAAGTGGGGCCTGCCTTACTATGCCTCTGGTCCATGAATAGTACTGAACTACCGCTGTTCACGATGCTCTCCACAGGGCCTGAGGTGACTTGGCAGAGCAGGCAGTTATTCTGGTGGACTTAGGGTGGGCCCACACCATCTCAGTTGATACAGTAGCTAATCTCACCGCACTTTCACGATTAGTAGGAAACTGGAGCCCAGTGATTTGGCTTGTAATGCACACCACCTGACCAGGGATAGGGGTCCACTCACTGCAGAGTACTCTAGATTGGCATTATGATTGGCTATGTGGTTTAGTATGTCTGCAGCAGGCACCATCAAGGGTGAGTTGGGCTCCTTTTCATCATCATCTTCCTCCAGCGGTTCTTGAAAGCTGCCGCAGAGAGAACTCAGCTAAGGCCCAGTCTTGGGTGAGGGACCTGGAGTTCATTGTTCTTTCCCCACCTTCCCTCTCAAAGATGAGGGTCTGCTCCTCTAGGCTTCAATCACTGACCTATAAGCCATCACAAGGGCCACGAGCTGCTGATAGAGTTCCAGGGAGCGAACAGAGGAGCTGAAGAGATCGGAGTGAGCCTCCATGAAGGGCAGGACGATGGAATAGTATTCGCTACGGATGTTCACCAAATCCTTCTCCACGGCCTCGGGGACACCTGTACCCTTTAGGAGTCGCAACCGCTCTTCCTCCGGCCTGCAAGGACAGCCCACCCAGGGCCCTTCGCAGCCTTTTCCTGCAGCAGGTGCCCAGTCCCAAAGCAAAGAAACCGCGACAGGTCCTTCCCGGCCCTTCCCTCGGCTCTCACCAAAACATGGGATGTTCCAAACGCCCCAGCTCCGGCCAGAGCGCGAAGTAGGGGCTCCAGGGTGAGGCTGGGGCTTGCAGCTCGTGGAGCAGTGCCAGCAGCAGCGGCACCCACCCAGACAGGCTCTGCAGCGCGCCTCGCTCTAGGGGACACCGGGTGAACGTCCAAGCGCCACTCCCTTGCCAGCCTCCGAGCCGATCCCCCTGCCCCTTCCTTACCCACCTCGCTCCAGCAGGCCGCTGATGGAACAGGTGTGGGGGGACAGAAGCGCGGCCCGCGGCACTGCGAACAGCAGCTCCCCGGCCCGCACGCTCTCCCGCGCCACCATGCCATAGCCGGCCACCGTGCCCTGCCGGCTCACCGTCACCTTAGGACTCAGCTCCAGTCCCACTCGCGTGCACCAGCGCAGGAAGCCGGCCACCGCGTCGCCCTCGGGCTCGCCGCCGCCGGACCCCGCAGGGAGCGGCAGGGGCGCGCGGGCAGCTCTCGGGGAGGTGCAGGGCGCGGCGAGGGGCGACTCGCCTCTTACCCGCGCGCGCTTGGCGGGGGTCGCCATGCTGCGAGCAGTCGCGTCCTCGCTGCGCTTCCGGGGCGGAGCTGGGCGTGTCTACTAAACGGCTCCGGTTTAGGAATCGCGCGTGCGCGTGCGCGTGCGCACAGGCGGGTTCTGTGCTGCCTCCACCCTAGTTCTGGCTGCGTCCCCGAGAGCAGCGTGCAGGGACAAAACAGTTTCTTCCTCCGTGGAGGTTGGGCTGCTGTGCTGTAGTGACCGACTGATGGTTAGTAATAACCATCATTTCACTGACTTTGATTGATAGTCCGTTTACACCAGGGTTTGAAGTGGCCTGAAGGGTTTACACACACACACACACACACACACACACACACAC
>NC_034609.1:19791617-19886220 GCF_900095145.1 Mus pahari | reverse complement strand
TCACTTTGTAGACCAGGCTGGCCTCGAACTCAGAAATCTGCCTGTCTGCCTCCCAAGTGCTGGGATGAAAGGCGTGAGCCACCACTGCTCGGTGTAAAATTATATCGCAATCAGAGTATATAGCCTCTTGGTAGAACCTTGACCAACATGTATAAACACCCTGGTTCAATTTCTTATCACCCTAAAAGGGAAAAAACATATGTTAAGCAGGGTGGCTTAGATAATCCTACCCCCAGGATGCTGAAGCAGGATTGCTGAGTATTCAAGACCAGCCTGGGCTCCAGAAAGACTGTTCAACCCCCCCTGCCCCCAACCAAACGTGTCTAACAGGCACTGAGAGAAGTGATTACTATCCTCCATGTATCAGCGCCCGAGGCAGCCAGGCAGCCTGAACAGTTCGACCTTCCCTGTGGTAGGAAACACGACACACATACACTTAATTTCTTTATTAGTTTTTCTGCACAGTTAACTTTCTATATCAAGGATTTTTGTTTTGCAATTTGTAATCTCAAAGTCTCTTTATCAGCCACCGGAATACACAAAATTAGGCTCTTAACTTTGTACAGAGGAAAGTGATGAACTCCATTAAAAGTTCATCTTGACCAAAGAGAAGACAACTACCAATGGGAAACCACGTACAGGAGGACCTGATACACACACACACATATATATAATGTATAGGTATTTATAGATATCTTAAGAACACAGCAAAAAGATGTCCAATACTTGGAGTGCTATCTACAGTAAGGGATTAGTTCTACCACCTTTAAACAGTCACATTCAGTATTCACGGAAGCACGTGAGTGAGCAGAACCAGGGATAGGAAACACTCCACTGGACTCCAGAGCAGTCTAGAAATGGCTTACAGTCACAGAAAGGGGCGGCATGTGCCACAGATACATGGATGTGGGTGTCCTCTTGTCTCAGGATACCCATACAACACCACATACATCACCCCCACTCCCCATATACACATTTAGTGCTTTCTCTCCTCTCTGGGGACGACAGCGGATGAAACCAATGGCCAGGCTGTGAGCGTCTACTCGGTGAGATAGCGGGCGTAGTTGTGGGCTGTAGGAGGCATGGAGTCTTTGAGGACAGCCCATTTCCCACCCAAGGACCAGGCAATCTCCAGCCCCTCCAGCAAGCAGAGGTCATTGTATCGTCCTGTCTTTGTATCTTTCTAACAAGCTCACTTCTCAAGTAATGTTTGTGACACACTGGCCCAATTTGACCAGGGCACTGTGACAAACACTTGGTGAAATCTGGAACAAGAGCTACCTACAGTACCTGCCAGCTCCCAAAGGGATGGGTAATCATGAAGTTCTCAGGGGCTACACACAGCATATACAGCAATCAACATTTTAACCTCTGCCAACAGGGACAAGAGACCAGGTGACCTTTGCCTCAGGGTGGGACAAGGCCCTGTGGTGGCACAGTATGGGGGTTCCTGCCCCCATGTCAGGGTTCTCCATATTCTTCAGCCTGGCTGGCCTTACACCACCTGTCCTGCCCAGAGAGCACCAGGAAAACGGCTGTCTATCTAGAGCGCCCTCTTGTGGCTACCATCCTCATGACTGTCATCTCTACTATTAGAATAGATGTGATTGATGCAAGAGTTACAGGAAAGGGACACTCTGAGGTCCAAGGCTGCCCATGGTCTGACTCCTACTCACATCAGAGCCTTGGCTCACCACCATCTTCAAACCCCACATCTGCCAGCACCAGGGGCTGGGCTGGGCTTTCTTCAGTACTGTATCCTATATCCTGGCCATGCCCCAGCTGGGGAGAGGAGAGGGGCCACATCGAGACGGGAGTGTCTAAGGCGAGCCCCTAACATCATCTAAGACTGTTGTGCTGTGCTGTCCCAAGGTGGATCCCCTCATTTCTTTTTAAATAAAAGAGAAGTAACCCTATTTCCTCCCCTTCACTCTCACAAAAATAAACTAAAGGGAAGATGAGCCGGTGCGGAGATGGCAGCGGGACCTGGGGACAGGTAAGCGGGCCTCACGGGCAGGACGAGGGCTTCAGCAGGACACCTCCATGGTGTGGTTGACCTGGCCCATTCCCTCACTGCTGTCTGAGTGGGCACAGGGCTGAGGGCGGCTGCCATCCACGGAACTGGCGCTGGTGAGGGATGCGGTACGTGAGCGCGCCAGGCGGGTCATGCTGGCCGAGGGCACTGTGGACAAGAACAGAGGGACCTGAGGACAGGCAGGGGTGGGTACCGGCCGGTGGGAAAAAGACAACGCAAGCAAAGCGGCCAGTGACACCCAGTCTTTGCCACACGCAGAGGCCCATCCCAAGCCAGGGTGCTGGCACTGGCTATACCAGGCCAAGGCATGCAGGGCCAGTCAGCAACGGTGAGCAGGCCAATGGGCTGCAGCCAGCAGGCGACTAGATCCCAGCAGCTACCCAGAGCTACGTATGGCCAGAGCAGGCAGGTGCTTATAGGCACCCTGTGCTGAGATAGGGAGACGCTGTGTGGCCAACTAGACCTGCATCCAAAAAGTGACAGGGGTGGGGTGGGGTGGGGTGGGGTGGGTGGAGGAGGGGCAGGATTCTGTGAAGGCACAGTCAGCCACAGACTGCCCTGAATCTTGCTTCTACTACTGTAGGTAAGGCCAGTCCACCCAGAGGCTGGGCAGGGGGAAGACATTGTGTCTGCAAGGCAAAACTAGCGCTGTTGTGTTCGCGGGTTCTAACTCCCAAAGCTCTGGAAGCCCCACAACCCACAGCAACCTAGAAACAAGACGGCTGCTCTGAGGCCAGCCAGAGTCAGGTCCCACACGGGACGGAGCCCTCAGCAGACCAGGGTCTGTGGAAGAGCAGGGATCCTCCGGGGATTTGAGCTGAGCACAGCACGAGAAGGTTCCACACCACAGCAAGACACAGTGCAGCTGCAGCACTGCAGAGGAGCGGGGGGAGGGGCGGGGCAGGGCGGGGCGGGGCGTCCATGCATAAGCAGACGGGCCATGGGCTACCTGCTCCTCCACTCAGCCTTCGGTCCTTCAAGTGTGCAACTGAGAGAGAAGACAGCCAGAGAGGGCAAAGGTGGGGGAGACACAGAACACGGTGAAGAGTGGGCCAGGCCAAGGGCACCGAGATTGGCCGAGATGAGACAGACAGGTGAGAGAGGGCTAGCCTGGGAAAACCCGCTGCTGCAGCCCAACCAAACATCAGCCTGGAAGCCACGCAGCAGGCCTGACTGCTGTCTGGGCATTCTCACTCTCCCTCTTCCGCAGCTCAGGCTGTGGCTTAGACCCACGGAGGCCGCGTCCTAGGCTAATGCCCTCACCCCTCACTCTCCCAGACTGAGGAGGCCCGCACAACCTCCCAAAGCCCCTCTGACTCCTGGGATGCCTGCCATAGTTCTCTTGAAGCCCAAGGACAAGGACACACCATTCCTGACCTCACAGATGTCTACCAAGCTCCAAGAACTCATGGGGCCCAACATGGCATTCTGGCTGGTCCTCCCTGCCTGCGTGTGCCTCTCTTTGCTTCTTCCCAAGAGGGTGACAGGGTAGAAGGGTATCCTATTTGCTGTCCCGAGGAGGTGGAAGCTCCAGAAGCTAAAGTACTTAGTGGGGGGGGGGGGTGGCAGGGCACCAAAGTGAGGGAGAGCAGTTTGCATCCAGGAAGGGGAGCCGGAAGTCCAGGAGGCACACAGGAGCCACTGGAATCGTGTGTGTGTGTGTGTGTGTGTGTGTGTGTGTGTGTGTGTGTGTGTGTGTGTAGGGGTGTCATAGGCTGAGTCCCATCACTGTTAACTGGGGGATGTTCCAGGAAGGATGGGGACAGAAAATTGGTTTAGCCCTTGTTCCTGGAGGAGCCTCCCTTCCGCAGGTCTGGATGTGCTAATACCCAGGTGGTCCCCCTTCCCTTCTCCAGTCTCAGACTCCAAGGGGTTGAATGCTAACCTTCTACGGTGACAAAGGGCCTCTGAAGTGCCCTAAGCCCCATAGGGTGTGGGTGACTCACCTGAAACAGGCTTCCCAAACCAGGCCCCGGCCTAGGTACTGGACCCTCAAGGACTGGAGAAGGAGATCTCACCCAAACAAGGCCCTCACACTGGGCTCAGAATGGTGCCTAAGGCTCCACCCAGGCGGAGAAGCTGGCTGGGTCTGGGACACACACCTTACGGGTGTATGCAGAGGCTGGGGTCCAGGTGACAAAGAATGCACTCACCCAGACTCCTCAGTGCACGGGTAATGCGTTCCTAGCCCTTGCCCGGGGTGGGGCTGGGGGTGCACTTACTGTAGCCCATGCCTTGCAGGAAGTACTTGAAGGCCTCAGTCAGCTTCCCTGGCTGCAATCAGATGGACAGAACAGGCTTCGACTGGTTCCCTGAACCAGTGGGGAGGGTGGGGAGCCCTGCCCCCCACCCACCCACCCCTGCCAATAGACACAAAAGCAGGCCCGAGAGTCTTACCTGTGTCACCTGAGGAAGACCACCAGAATCTGCCATCTGAAAGGACCAGAGCAGGGTGAGCTGAGCAGCCCCTTCCCAACATACCTCAACAGACTGCCACCTGCTCCGCTCCCGATGCCACCTGTTCCAGCAGACCCCTCCCGGCAGCTGAGCACAGGGTAGGGGTAGGGGTAGGGGTAGGGGTAGGGTGTCTCACCTTCAGGAAGGTCGTAGTGGTTGGGTCCAGTTTGGAGTTACACTCAACCTGGGGACAAGGAGCCAGCTGCAGCAATACCCCCAACTCTACTGCTTAGGCAGGTTCTGTGCCCAAAGCAGGGAGGGGAGGGAGGAGAGGGAGGAAAGTACAGGCCCAAGGGCTCCCTCCCCCTCAGCCTGCCACCCCCTGCCCCAGGCTTTTTCCTGCTAGGGCTTCCTGAATCCCTAGAGGCCCATTGGTCTGAGGGGCCTGGAACTGCACTCACAGCTCAAGTGAGACAGGAGTTTAACCCAGAAAGCCAGGGTCACTCCAGCAGGACGGACCAGAGGATCTGGACAGTGGGGTCCAGGGATGCCAAGGGACAGGAGGCAACACCAGGGGCCCAGCCTGGATCAAGATGGCTAGTGCAGCCTACATCTACCCTCACAGCCTTCTTCTTCTCGGCACCCCTGGGCTCAGAGGCCCCCACCCCGAGGCTGCCTACGGCCAGGACTCCAATGGAAGCGGTGACGCGCACTGCCCCATAGCGAGCACCCAGGTGGCTCCAAGGCGAGTACTGATGTCCAGGAGTTACTTATGGGTCCACTTTAGGAAGAAATGGACCTTGGGCTCTCAACTAAAAGTGCAGGGGAGAGAGGAGAGGAGAGACCACTCGGCAGCCCGGTCCTAGCCTTAGCTCCATCCACTCTGCATGATGTCAGGCCCCAAGGCTCTGGGAAATGCATCGTTCAGGACCTGCCCCGGGCTTTAACACCCCGCCCCCCCCCATCCCCTGGCCAGGACGGGTCACACTCACCACCCCTTCCTCAGCAGGTGCATTATCTCCGACTACCAGCATCACCGGGCAGCTAGGAGACAGAGGATAAGGGTCATCTGGCCTGGGTTTGGGGCAAAGGCAGGGACTGGCTGGAGGGCAAGAGTCACTCACCGGAGTGTCTTGGCATTGGGCACTGTCCCAGGTCGGTTAATATCGAGGTCTCTGCGGCTGGGGGGGGGGGCAAAGGTAAAGACGGTATCCCAACACTGCCAACTGGTCCTGAACTTGCTCTGCACACACAAGGCCATTTGTATCCTATCTTGATTCCCTTCAGAACCCCCAGGCTGTGCCTGGTATGTGGCATTTCCGTCCTGTCCATCCCTGCTCTGGGACCACACATATGACGACCCTTACTAAATACTCACACCAGGGTCTCTCCCTCACTGTAGTTTTCCAGCAGGAAACTTCCTCACTACACGTTTGCAAGGGCAAAGATACAGTCACCCTTGCAGAAGAGTTTCCAAGGGCTCCCACAAAGCACCGTGGGGACCCCGCAGCCTCATCTGACCTTCTGTTGTACAGGACTGAGCATCCTGTCCTGCAGTGGGGACCAAGGGTGCTGCTGACATTCTCTCCACCCAGCAAAGGAGAAGGGACCAGAGTCCATGGCCCTGTGGCCCCTCAGCTCCGAGGAAGTCGCACCCTTGCCAAGAAGCTGCCCTCTCAGACTTCAAAACCAGCTCATCTACAAGCTGAGGGAGGGCGCTGCCGGCCCCGCGCCCTCCGGTGGGGGATGGGGACACCCCCCCCCCCGCACCTGTTGTACATGTTCCAGAAGAGCTGCAGGTTGGCCTGGTTCACCACGTTTGAGATCTGCTGCCGGTAGCTCTGCACCAGCTCGGTGTTGTTCACCAGCTCCTCCTGGGGGCACACACAGGCAGAAGGGCTGTGAGAGGGCGGGTATGTGGGAGGAACCCGGTCCCACTCAGAGCAGGAATGGTCTGGAAGGCAGAGGAGGTGCCTCAGGCACCCCACAGGCCACCTCAGAGGGGCACTATGACCCAGCCCTGCCTGACCTGCCCGTGCTGGCTGAGCCCCAGCCTATAGTCTCCCAATCCTGAGGACACCCTGCATGCAGTCTGATCCCCAGCTTACCTGGCTGAAGAGATGGGAGAGAACAGTGTCTGGTAGAGTGCTGGTCAAGCCAGAGAGCTGCAGGAGGGAGGGAAAGCCAGAGTGAGACCTGGCTCAGCTCACCGCCATCAGGGCCTGGCCATGAGGGCCTGGTGCTCACCTTGGTGGCCGCCCAGTCAATCCAGCCTTTGCCGTTGGGGTCAATGTTCATCAACACCAGCCCCTCCACCAAGTCAGGGAAAATGAGCTGTAGGATGACAAGAGGGGTAAATTAGGCTGTGTAACGCTTGTGTGGTAAGGTCTTCAGGGTATCACCGGTGGGCTGACTATGGGTAGCTTGTCTGTATAGGAAATCTAATGCCAGGAGCCCTGTGGATGCTCCCTTCTGCTCACCCCCCAAAATTCCCTGATTTGGGTGGAATCCATGATTACTGCAGCTTTTTACCTTTTTCTTTTCTTTTCTTTTTTTTCCCAGAGCTGAAGATCGAACCCAGGGCCTGGTGCTTGCTAGGCAAGCGCTCTACCACTGAACTAAATCCCCAACCCTGCTTTTTAGCTTTTTAATACATGTGTGTATTTGCGTATGTGCCTGTGGATCTGGGGGTGGCGCCCAGAGCCCTACCACACGTCCCAGGCAAACTCTGACTCATGAATCCATGAGACTTTCTATTATGTTGTTTTTTTAAGGTGTTGCAAACTGAATAATGAGTATCTTTAAAGCTTGTTAATTTTTTACATCCATGTGTGTACGTGTGTGTGTGTGTGTGTGTGTGTGTGTAAGGAAGCAAGACTCTTGTGGAAATTGTCCCTCTCCTTCCACCACATGGGTTCAGGGGATCAAATCCAGGTTATCAGGCTTGGTGGCAAGCCCCTCTACCTGCTGAGCCAGCTTGCCAGCCCCACCTTAATACTGCTCTTTCCTTCCTTGCTCTTGACGGCTGTGGAAGCTCAGAAACTAGCCTTTCAAAGCCAGCCTGTGCTGCCTGACAGCCTGTGTGGTGAACAGGAGACGCACACATACATCAAGGCCTGCAGTCGGTCTGCAGAATCTGGAGTAGTCTACAGCTAACAAAATGACTGTGTTGGAACAGAACCGGAAGGTGGAACTTCTTCTTTCTCAACAGTAAATGTGTGGACCCCGAAACAGTTTCTGGTTTCAGAGATGAAGGCTTCCTTGTCTAGCCCGTTATTTCTGAAATGTGGTTTCTCTTCAAACCTCAGAACCGGAATGTAAGTGTAGTGTTTGGTTAAAAGACCACTTGTGTCCAAATGGTGCTGCATCCGCTGGGGACAGCCTCTGTTGGTGGACAGAGTGACCAGTTACAGATTGTCACTAACAGGAATCTGGCTTTGGACAATAGTGAAGCAGGCAGTATCGGCCAGTCGTCTGAAGCAATGCACGGGGAAGGAACCGCCTTTCCTGGTTTATTCTAATATTCATTTATGACCAGTGTGGGAGGCCTGTCGTAACTCATGGACAGCTCTAGGGAGTCCCTCTCCTCCTCCGTGTGGGCTCCAGACACCAAGCTCAGGTCGCCCGCCCGGCTCATGTGGCTTGCTTGTTGAACCTTCTTGCCAATCCATCGATTTTAAATATTGTTTGTATATTGCTAGGGGTGAGACCCAGAGCCTTACCCGGGCAAGGCCAACACTGTCACAGAGCCACAGTCCTAGCACCTCCCCTCCCCCACTCCCATTTCTTTCTAAGTTAATTTCCTTGGAGGGAAAAAGGGGGAAAGGCTTCTCTCAGCAAAAGGGAAGAGCGAAAAGGAAAAGGAGGAGGACAAAGAGAAGGAGGAGGAGGAGGAGGAGGAAGAGGAGGAAGAAGAGCAAGGAGAGCCCTTGTGGCCCAGGGATCACCCTCTGGGCCTGGCCTGGGGTTCCGAGGGTGGGGACACTCACCGCAAATTTGGCCAGCACATAGGCTCCGGCTCCCACTCCAATGCCAATCACGTACTTGAACCTGTGAGAGAGCAGGGCTGGTCACTCTAGGGCTGCGATGCACATCTCGCCCACCACCCCCAACTCTCAGCTGAAGTCAGGCTAACTAACGGGCCCTGGGAGCTAGGAGGGGCTTACCCAAAGTGTTGTACCACACTCGGGAGCATGGCGGCCAGCTGCTCCATGGAGGGGAACTGGTACCTGTAGGCAGAGGGGTAATTCAGGACTTGGGTACAAGTGAGGGCACAGGGCTGGAGCGAGTGAAGAGACTCTGGGGACACCTACCCCTGAGGGAACTGTGACGCTCCCACCTGCTGCCCAGGGGCATCCACGTGGCACACCACAAAGTGTTTGGTAATCTCCTGCATGTCCTCAAAGTTGAAGAAGGTGTTGAAGCACAGCTTGTCTGCAAAGACACACCTCGTAGAGGTCAAAAATAGAGGACAGGTACCAAGAATGCCAGGGGCCCTGTGGGCTGGCCTTCGGGTAAGGCAGGCTGGATGGGTCAGTGGGGAATCTCAGGCCAGAGGCTAGGACACAGAGGGAGTGGGAACTGAGATTTCAGGACCATGCGCGGAGGGGAGGAGACCTCGATGCTACATGCTACGGCAATTCAAGGCAGGAGGCAGGCAGGTGGATCAAGACGCGGCCGCACTTACGATTGAGACCCACATCATGGTAGGTGAGGATGGCGGGGCGGTTCCCTTTGGGAGAGCCCCGGATCACCACATGCAGAAGGCCATAAGGTGTCTCGATGTCATGTTCCTGTGGGGGACAGATGGCACTGGACACTCTGGCTCTTGGAGAAATGAGGTGGGGGAGCCCCTAGCCAAGGTGTCTCCGTTATATCACAAGTCACCCCCACAGAGGACATGTTCACGGAGCCTCACTCTCAGAGGTGTTCAGCACGGGGACAAAGTCCTTTCTACAAACCTACCTGCCCCTGCCTAGCTCTGCATCCAGCCCGCCACGGGGTCCCAGGAGGCCAGTTTTCTCCATTTCACAGAGCCCTCCCTCAAGAGGGCTCTACACACCCCCCCCCCGCGCGCGCAGTCCAGACCCCACCCCCACAACCAACCTACAGGGTATGCTCCCTTCCTACAGAACGGCCTCTGCCATGCCCCCTAGAAATCACAGCAAACACTTCCGTGTCGGCCATGTCCTGTCCCTGCTGCACGCGCCAGTCCTCACTGCTGCTCTCTCTCTCTCACATCCCCTGCCCTCTGGTACAAATCTCCGTGGCCTTCCTGAGGTAGCCATGCCTGCCCACAAGGTCTTCTCCAGCCCCTGCTCCCAGGTCCTAAGCCAGTGCACTTGACTTTGGTGCGCAGGTCCTCGTGCTTCAGGGGCACCTGGTTCTGTGCGACTTTGAGCAGGGCAGGCAACTTCTCGCATCCTCACAGGGGCTTTGTGGAAGCTGCGGTATGGAGACAAGGCCCCGAGGAGGGGCTGCTGCACCTTGAGGGGATGCCCTGCTGATTGGCTTCTTTGTAAACAGGTCATTCCTGGGCAGTCAATCGGGAAACTCCAACAGCTTGGTCAGGGTTGACTATACCCTTCCCTCCCTCTACCACAGGGGTCCTGGTGCCACTGCCAGTGGCCCAGAGCCAAAGCCGGGGGTGCAGTTGCCAGCAGGAGACTGAGTACTGACTTTGTGACTAGCTTCCTATCTGCCACACAGACAGAGGGAACCTAGACTCCGTTTCAGAAAAGCCAGCTTCCCACAGACTGGCTGTCTGGGTGCGGTATGACAGGTCCCGTGTTCACAGCGTGTTTCCAGAAGGAAATGCTCAAGTGTATAGAGGCTCCCATGATGGTGAGCTACACTCTGGGAAGCCTGCGTATCTTCCTGTGGTCTTCAGTTAGGCCCAGGCCCAAGGCAGCCTTCCAGGCCTGCCCTTCTTCAGGACCCGGTTGAGCAAGAAAACTTTCCTGCTCATTGGTGTCTGAAACCGTGCCACCTCACTTATTCCTGAATGGACCCCGGCCCTCTACAGTTGGCTCTACAGGAAGACACAGGCCCACAAGGGCTAAGAGACTCGCCCAAGGTCGAGCCCAGGGTTGATGAGACGCCCGCTCGGGGCCTTGACTCTGCACCAATGGAAGCATTTTTCTGAGGGGGAGGCTCGGATCCACCCAAAGGACCTACCTCCTAAGCTCCTAAGGACCCACCCCAGCCGGCTGCTTTTCTCCTCTGGAGTCCATGCTATGGTCTCTTAGCTCAGAGAAAGGGATGGGGCATGAGGTGCACTGCCAGCAAAGGGGTGCTTCTCAGCATTTGCTCTTCTTCTTGCTCTACAAGGACATAGGGACCTAGGGACTCTCCAAAATCAGACCTCTACCCTCTGTGTGAAGAGTGTCTGCTCTCTGCTACCAAGTGGTCTGCCATCCCCCCCAACCTTGACACGGAAGCCCAAGTCCTTATCCCTAGTTAGATACGATCAGTGACAACACTGGCCAAGTAAGGCTCACTTCTCCGCTAGCTTTGGTAAAGTCATGGAGAGCCAAGGGAGGGATAACCACCAAATTTTTTGTCCTGAGGCCTAGTGACCTTGACTGAATGTTTCCAGCAACTTCTCTAACATCTCCTCCACCCCAACCCTGGGCCGAGAACTCAGACCTAGCTTGCCAGACATAAGCTGAGCATCCCTACCCTTCAGGGTTCTGACTACAGAGAGGGAACATGCCTGAAGGGCCATAGCCCAGCAGACTGTCAGCCCCTTCCATTCCCAGGGTAAAGTGCTCCCATTGGTTCCTGGTGACGTCAGAGCCCCGCCCCCCAGGTGGGCGCTAGAGGGATGCATTGCGGCAGGCAGCAAGGGAGGGGGCTTTGACGTCCCCTTTCAGTCTCTTTCCTCAGCAGTGACCTTGAAGGCTGGGGAGAAGAGGGTCAGGACAGGACTCTGGCACACCATGGTGGTGGCCGAGGTATGATTCGTATTCCGCAGCTTCCTGGGTAATCCAGGAGAAGAGGTCTGCATGGGAGGGTAGGGGCAGACTAGGACCGGACAAGAAAAGGAGGGATGAGTGATGTGGAGCCTGGGATGCAGGCAGGGCGAATCTGCCCTCTCCCTCCTTGAGGAAGAGCACAGGGCTTGGGTAGCCGTTGCTCCTCCCCCATGGCAAGAGGAGGTATCCTGGGGCCCCACGCCCTGCCAGCTCAGTGCTCCGGCCTCGTCTTCCCCACCCTGTAGAAGAAAGCGGCACAGCCTTTCCTCGACTCTTCCAAAGACAGGGACTCGCACCCTTCAGCCTGGCACTGCAGAGCACTGGGGACACACAGGCAGCTCTTTATGAAGGCATGACACCCTGCTGCGGCTAGCCGGCATCAAGACAATCTCCATCAAGACAATCTCCCACGGCCAGACCCTGCAGGCGCAACCCTGACAGGTGCTAGGAACATGCCAGGGGCTCAGAGAGGACACACCTAGCTGAAGCGACCCCAAACAACTAGGCAGACATCAGCGTTCCCATGTGAGGCAGAGAACGCAAGCCAGCAAAGAGGTCAGTGCGCTCACTGCATTTCCCAGACACCAACCATCTTACCCGACCTTCCACCCAGGGCCTGAATAGACCAGGAAAGGCAGCATCCCGGCAGACCTGTCACCACACAGAGCAGGAGGACACCCTGTCCTCTGGAGGTCACAAGGATGCTCCAACCTCCCTGCCCATCCCGCAGCGCCCCTGGACCCTCACTCACCCCATCCCAGCACTCCGGCATCTTGCCGAGGAAGGGGATTTGCCGAACCAGAGAGGGCAAACAAAAGCCTGAGTCACTCGGTCTGGAGGTGGGGGTTAGCCTGGGTGGGAGACTTCGGCTCTGTGGTGGGGTAGAGCTCCGGTGATTTTTTTTTATACACAGATCCTGGCCCTGCCCAGGCTAGTCCCGCCTCCCTGCAAGGTTTCTGCGCAGCCACTTGCTCACCCGGAACCCTCACTCCCGCATTGGCTGTTCGGAGACAAACCTGGCTCCAATTGGCTTCTGAGGTCCTCGTTCACCCCGCCTCACTTCGGCCCCTCCCGCCCGAGCCACTCAGCATCCTGAGGGTCCCCAGACCCTGCTGCTCAAGGGTACTTAGCACCCTGGCACCGTCCGTCAGGTACAGCTGCATGTGGCTCCCGGGAAGCAACAGCTAAGGCCACACAGTTACCCTGCATCAAGCACACAGAGGCGCCCCTCTCACAGATATGTATACCGATGCAGGACTAGACCCGGGAAGCTGGGCGTGCGGACCTGCCCCGGCACTTGGTTCTATTCCCCTGGAAGCACCAAGGTCTTGGGAGGGCCCTAGCCCTGTATCTGGAGGACCCGACTCCCAAGCCCACCCATCCCAGCAAGATGATAGCCTAAGTCACTTACTGTCCTTGAGGACAGCTACTGGCCTGTCTCTCCCCTTGGGCATCGCCCACCCTACCTATAGGGATGCCCAGGGCTGACACAAAGCCCTGAAAGTGGAGTTTATGGGTGGGGTGGGGGGGCTGGTCCGACTGCAGGAGCAGAGGAGCAGGCGAGCGGGGACCTTCCTTGACCTCACACTCCTGTAGGATGGAAGGAGAGAAGCTGACAAGCTTGCATCCTCCACACCCCCACACCCCAACCAGCCCTGTGTTCTGAAGCCAGTCAGTATGGAGTCCAGCTCCGAAGTCTCTGGAGAAGATCCCCAGGCTGCATGATGTAGCTACTGAGCAGTGACGCTCAGGGTGCGAAGCTGGTCTGAGGCCCACAGAGAGGGCACATGGAGGAGCAGGAAGCCAAAGGGAGAGGCCAGGGAAGTGACAGAGGAGGTGGCCCCAGGGCTAAGAGAATACGGAGGGACAGGGACATGGTGGGAGCTGGGGGCCCGTGCCCCCACTGTCTTCTCGGTGCAGGACCATCCTGCACCCTGGTGGGTCCCATGGGAAGGAGGCCAGCTCCCCACCCAGGTGCCTGCTGACTTGCTTTGCAACAGTCATGTGACCTGACTTGCAGTCGTCATGGGCACTAGGCCTAGTAGCAGCCTCTGTCTTGGGGGACCACCAGCTTTCTCTGCGCCTCACCTCACCAGACCACTCCCAAACGGGAGTCATGGAACAGTGTGTCCCTGGCCCTCCTGTCCTGCTCTGTCCCCAAAGACCTCCCATAAGTCTTTCAAGGGAACAGAAAGGTCCTGCCACCAACTCACACTCCCTGACGACCTACCGAGTCCCCTTTCCTGACCTCAGCACTGGCCTCTTCTACACTACCTGTTTCTGCTCAGCTTGCTGGCTCCAAACCCTCAGACCCAAGGCCAGGCCTGCCCAGCGGCTGTCTGCAGAGTCCCGGGCGTGAGGTTTTTATTCTGTGCTTCTGAGACACAGACGCCTGGGAGGAAGCACAAGGAACCCTGGAAGTGAGAGCGCTCTCTCTCTCTCTCTCTCTCTCTCTCTCTCTCTCTCACTCAGGCGAGAGATTGCAGCGGGGCTTACATCCACCTCAGCAGTCCAGACCCACACATGATCACTAAGGGAGCAGACACTGTAAGGATGCCCGCACGCTAGACCTACCTCAGTGCATTAGCTCACTCAGCACCCCGACTCTTCAGATATGTGGCAAGCTGCCCTACCTAACAGCTGGAAGCCACAGCACCAGGATCCACATCAGGCAGTTTGCAACGACTATGTATTGTGGCTGGCTGTGCCTTGCCACGGTCACTGGGGGTGTCTGAGCACTGGACCCTTGGACACCGTCCCCTCACAAACACTCTGAGCCACTTGCTTCGCCGTACAAGACGAGCAGTCTGGGAGCAGGGTGGCAGGGGTGGGATGGACACTGCCAGACCTAGACTTCAGTCTCTTGTATTTTTCTAGTTTCTCTGTCTTGCTTCTTTCGCCTGCAGCTGACCCTGTAAGGTCAGCGACAGTGACGCTGCCTGCCACTGTGAAGCTGGGGATGAAGGCAGCTCCCTGGCTGTGGCCCAGGTAACTGCCATCTTTTGTGGCTGCTTTTCTGCAAAAAAAAACTCTGCCTCTATGTAGTGTTCCCAGAGTGACAGGATTCCTTTGCTGTCCTTTACCAAGCAAGGGGGCTTGAGAACCAGGGTCCCACCATGCAGTTGCCCTAGTTGCCCAAGGCTTATCCATTTAACCAGCACTCTCACCTGGAACACAGAACCGAGACACCCCCCCCCTCTCCAGGACAGGGTCTGCTCTGGCTGTCCCTTCTGATAGGCTGGTCTACCTCGCAGCCACACCCTTCCAGTCCTTCTCAGGGGCTCCAACTCCCCACTGCTGAACCCTATACTTTCCTGTCAGCTGTGATCCCAGGGGAGGTGGGTGTGGGCATGGGCATATGGTCTGCCTATAGCCTCCCGTTGTGTCCTTGAAGAGGCACATGACCAAGAGAGCAACAGAGGCCCAGATCCTTATTCTTGCTGGCTAACTGCTTTTGGGGGGGGGAGGAGCCATTAGGGAGCACCACCTCCTGCATCCAGATCACAAGACTGTTCCATGGAGACTGATCCAAATAGAGGTCAAGTGGAGAAAAAGGATGTGGCCTGGAGGTGACTTCCATCCAGCAGGGAGGAGGGGGTTTGTCCTATTTGGGTGGCCATTGGAGTCTGGGAACCCAATAACCCCGTTTCCCTCTCTGTCCTATGCTTGCTGTTAGACATATTCTGGTGCCAGGAAATAAACCGTTCCTAAGGGGCTCGGGGATCGGGGATAGCTGGCCAAGTGAGCAAAACCATCATGTGAAGGAATTAAAAACAAAGAGTGAGTTCCGTCTTCATGGCACCTTTGGCATCAAACTAACCGGGACATGGTTGTCCGGGCAACAGCTGCTATGGAAACAAGAGTTATTTCACGGTCAACCTAGCTTTCACTGGAGGAAAATGCTGATTCAGAGGACAGCATCCCTCGCTCCTTTCTGCACACTCATTGCCAGAGACCTCTGCTTCCTTCCCAACTGTCCTGCTTGCACAGGGTCCAACCCCTTCACTGGGCAGGGGGAGCTGCCGTGAGCCGTGGGGGTCATCAGGCCGTGAGGTGGCCCTGCCCTTGCTACTAAAGACTGGGACACACAGAGAGGCTATTTCTCTCCTCTAGGACCCAGCCCAGTAGGAGAGAGGTCCAGACAGATATGGGTCCCATATTTGAGGGGCTGAACCCCAACCTACCTTCCAGTCTGTGTCCACAACTGAGAGGAAGGCGTCAGGGTTCTCCTAAGGAGAGCAAACAAAAGGGGGGCGAGTTAGTCCAGCTTCCAGGGCTCTGCACAGAGCAGACCGGTCCTCTGATCTCCAGTCTACATTTATGCTAACAGAAGTTACGGGTTACCCGGTGCAAGGACTTTTATCTTCTGGGTTAACAGGGAGACTCGAGGCTGCACCACAGGCAGAAAGCAATGGGATCTCTGCCTGAGTTCAGGCATTGGATCATTACACACGAGGGAAGAGGATGAAGGAGCCAAGGAGCACCATGACTGTCAATGCCCAGGGCAGGGTGGGTAAGCTGAGGCCTGTTCACTGTTCTGGCCTATGCATATTAGGTGCTGTCAAGGCCAGCTGCACGGCCCACTTTACTCTCTCAAACCTCGGGGCAATGTCAAACTGTCAGTGGCATCTTGGATTACTGCCTGGCCTGCCTCTGGACTCTAGGTTCCATGATGGGGGGACCGTATCTGGACATGTAAAGGCTGGACTAGAGTGGGCTCCCAAACACAGGCTGGTCAAATGAACAATCTGCCTTCACAAATGAGGGGTGTACGGCTCCGAACACACCCACATAGCACTACAGGTACTTCCAGCATTCAGGAGGGTGGGATAGGAGGGTCTCGAGTCCAAGGCCAGCCTCAGCTATGTACTGAGACCCACTAATTCTTCCAAGGCCTGGGGTGGGGGGTGGGGGGACAACAGGGGCTAAGGGAAGGAGGGCAGCCACTTCGGGAACCCTTTAGGAAGGGGGCTGCTGGCAGAAGGGGGTAGGGATGTTCACTGATGACGGATCCCTTCACCAAGCAGAGAGGGGGCTGAAAAGCAAGTGGGAAGGAAGGTAATTACATCGGGGAAGGAGGGAGGCGGTTCTGTTAAAAACAAAATCTGACAGAGAGGATGAGGCAGATAATGGTAGGGTGTGCTGTGTGCTCTTGGAATGTTGGGGGCTCAGGAGATAGGAGTGTGGGAGGGATGGGGCCCACAAGCCAAGAGACAGCAGAAAAAATGAGCCGACATGAATCCTTGGGCACCATAGGAGGCACGTGAGATCAGAGCAAAGGGCGGGAGAGGGTCGGGATGATAGGAAAGCCCAGGAGGGTGTGGAGACCAGCGGGGTACAGAGAGGGAGCAGGCAGCATTACAGGTCCCAGGACTCTGCAAGGACCTAGCTCTCAGGGAGAGCTAGTCTAAAGCGGCTTATAGAGGTCAAGACATATATAGAATATAGCCACCCTCCCACCTCTGCATTGGTTACAGAGCCTTCTGTAGGTACCAGAGCCCACTTCTCTGAGATGGCATTTTATTTGCCCAGAACCCACGATTCTCCTCTCACGCAATTTAAATCGGCTTTGGGTTGTCCAGAACACACCTTCTAGAAGACATATGTCATAGAAATAGTTGCTATACTCTGCTGTTAAGGGAATAAGACAAGAAAAAAAAGTGTGTACAGATGATCTATCTCATTAACTGAAGCCCCGGCTGTGGATAGCGTGTATATGAGGGCAGTGTCGTGGGAGGGTGTATCTCCGGATGACAAGAATGTGTATATGGTAAACTACAGCCATTCAGAACCTAGCGGTCAGGCAGGCACTGCACTCAGTGCTATTGGACTCTGCCAGCATCACAGGTCAAGAAACAGCAGCTTCCAAAGACAAGATACAGTACAGCTAGCTGACACCTCAAGGACTTGGCTGGGAGTCACCAGGAGGCTGCACTGGGTGTTTTTGCCCCTTTGGAAAAAGCAGAGACCACTGTACCCAGCAAGAGCCTTGTGCTGACTCAGGGACTGAGACCTCTGTGTGAGACTGCAACACAGATCCAAACTCCAGAGAGGCAAGCTATGGCTCTGGTGGCAGGAAGTGAGAGGCTGGGTAGAGCAGAAGGAAGAGGGAGGCTGCCATGAACTGGAAGCAAAGGACTGTGAGTCAGGACAAAGGGACAGCAATGTGCTGCAGGAGGTTAGAGAGACCTGGGCACAGAACAGGCCAGCCCGGGCTTCGGGGTTAGGGTATGACAGCCTGTCCTATGCATTCCTGGGCTAATGGCTTCCAGCAGAGGAAGCACCTGGGAATATGGCAGATACACTCAAAGGTTCAAGGAAGTTGGGAAGGAGGGAGGCAGAGGAAAGAGAAGACAATCCCCCAGCCTCAGGAATGAACACTGGAGAGTCAGTTCTGGGTGGTTCTGAGCTCACAGGGAAGTTCTCCCCATTACAACAGGCAGGGCTGCATAGGACCACTTTGTGTGTCTTTAAAGGGTTGTACTGCACAAGGAGAAAAGTGGGGCTCCCGCAGGCATCCTAGCAAGAGGATCGGCTGTGGACCGGGAGCCACGGAACCCGGGTTGAAGAGCTTGCCAAATACGTAGTTTACTTCTGGCCCCACAGGCTACCCTCAACTAACCTGGGAGTTATGTGTTAAAGGAAGGACCGACCTTGCTCTGCTCAGGGGCAGGGCTGTGGTCTCCTGTGGTGGGATTCCCGGGAGCCCTGGCTAAGTCATTCGATCCCAATCCTTGCTGCTTCTCAAGGAAGCTGAAGGTGGGTGGAAAGGAAACAGGGAGCTAAAGGTGGAAGGCTCTGGGCTCCTGCCTCTCCCAGCTGCAAAGCAAGGTGAACGGGGACCATACCCAGCGACATGGGCTGGGCACTCAGGCTGGCCCTGACACATTTATCAAGGAATGAGCATGTCAGTTCTGGGTGGTTCTGAGCTCGCAGGGAGGTTCTCCCCATTACAATAGGAAAGACAAGAACACACAATTTCCAATTTCACCACAAGGTGGCGCTCAGCCCCAGGAGCTGGAAGGGGCAACTCACCATCTCGGTGGCATCCTGGCCCCGGAGCAGGGGCTTCTCCTCCGGAAATCGCAGCTCCTGCAGCCCTGCCATGGTCACGTCGTGGAGCAGAAGCCCTAGGAGGAAGGGAGTACGAGGTTGGGCCTTGTTCTGGAGCTGCCCGGTGAGGACATCACAGGGCAGGGCTACTGTCCCCAGGGGACCAAGACCTGCTTAAACCAAGGACTATTATACTGTATTTGCTCTTTTCAAATAAAGTCATGTTTTGCAAAACTAAACAACACAGGATGATCCTTTAAGGTTCCAAACAAAGCCCTGCATTTATTGTGAGGCAAAAGGGCTCCGTGGAGAGGTGAGAAAGAGGTGGGCTCAGAGCAGCCTGGAGTTGCTTGCAGAGGTTTTGGTAGACAGAAGCTGAAGAAGATGGGAGGTGAAAGCTCTCTTTCCTGGAACCTGAACAGGGCTTAGCTTACGACAGAAAATACACGTGATCTCAGCAGGCAGCCACCAGAGGGTCCCGGACCTGACCTTGTAGGGAGAAAGGGTTACATCTATACAAGTGTGTACACATTTCAGCGTTTTCTCTCTCTCTCTCTCTCTCTCTCTCTCTCTCTCTCTCTCTCTCTCTCGTGTATGTGTGCGTGTGTTCAGGAGAGGCAGTACTCTGTGTGTGTGTGTGTGTGTGTGTGCAGGAGAGGCAGTACTCTGTGTGTGTATGTGTGTGCAGGAGAGGCAGTACTGTGTGTGTGTGTGTATGTGTGTGCAGGAGAGGCAGTACTGTGTCTCACTTAGGCATAATGGCAGAGGCCAGAAGATACCCAGGAGGGAAATGAGTCAAACAGTCATTAAAACACAAGAGAGAGACCCAAAGAAATTCAGATTAAAATAAGGAATTCTGGGCTGGAGAGATTGCTTAGTGGTTAGGAACACCAGCTGTTCTTCCTGAGGACCTGGGTTCAATTCCCAGCACCCACGTGGCAGCTCACAACTGTCTATAACTCCAGGTCCAGGGGACTGACACCCTCACAGACACACGTGCAGGCAAAACACCAACACACATAAAATAGAAATTAATTAAAATACTTATATTATCTCTGACACCTTTGTTCTCTTGAGGGTCAGTTTTGCAAAAATGAATGAAAAAAATCTTCAAGAAGCTCAAACCACAGACTGGGGACACAGCTGGGGCATAGCCGATGTGAATTACCAAAAAGATAAGGTATCCTAAAGATTTACATTGTCAGATTTAGCAAGTCCCATCACCGAGGGAGACTTCGTAAGGAATCCAGGGGGTGACTAATGGCTCACTTTGCTTTGGGAATGCTCACCAGTGTCACTGTCAACAGAAAAGTCAGAAGCAGCCAAAAGCCCACCAATGGGCTACTAGGATTCACACGTCACTTTGGTAATTTGACTAAAGATGATTTTAAATCACGGGGAAATGTATAACAATAAAACGCCGCTAACAGGGCTAGTGCGATGGCTCAGCAGGTAAAGCCATTTGCCACCAAACTTATCTGACAACTAGATGGGGACAGATGGTCTGTGACAAACTTATAAGACAACTAGAGTTCAGTTCCCAGAACATGCAGAGGCAAAGGACAGAACTGAATCCCATGAGTTGTCCTCTGACATCACGTGCACGACACGGCACATGTAGAACCCAAGTGATAGAGTGTTTCCAACGCCGCTACAAAGCATTCCGTGTCATCCCAGGTATAAGATATAAACAGGCCCCACAGAAAGAGCCTGGGAGGCTGCACATTACACAATCCCCAGGATGGAGCACAGTGGAGGGGAAGCTAGTGGGGGAGGGGGCTGGGGAGAAGGTAGGGGGGGAGGCAGGGGGGTTGTAAGTTCAAGGCCATCCTGAGATACACTGTAACGCCCTTACAAAATATGCATAATGACTAGTTTCAGGCATTGCCCCTGTAGTGGTGGATGAGAATTGAGTAAAGGGTGTCCAGTCTGAAGTGGGCTGGGATCAGAGCCGAGTGCCACTGTGGCCTGGCCTGATTCCTCCGATTCCTCTGTCCCATAAGGCATCTCCCAGCCTGTGAAGTGCCCACTCTGCTGTCCCCTTCCACAGTGATGGGAAGTGAGGTGAGGCTGGAAGAGACCTGCTCAGTGTTCATGCTAGAGCCCATCCCACCCAGAGAGTGACGGGACGGTCCCCGGAGACCTGGCTTCCTTTCTCCCTCCCTTTTTTAGCTCTGTCTCCAGCTGTTCTTAGCAGTGAAGCCCCCAGACTCTCCCTCCTGCAGCGGGTCACCAGCAGCCGGCTGGTTAAAGATGCCCTTCCCTACCCCTGTCCTGATTTCTCCTCCTACAGAAGGCCAGTGACTGAAGTCAAAGGGCCCAGGCCTGGATGGAACCCGTGTCCCCATAGCAGTTCGGCCCCTCCGTCCTAACCCTCAGTGCAGGAGGAGGAGGAGGACCTGCCACCCTAAGCCCTGGATCCCCACGCGATCACACCCTACGCCCTGCTGAGCTTAGTTTCCAGAGGTTTCCTGGGAAACTAGCGATGCAGATGGCTATATTTATAGAATGGCATCCTCTCTCCTCCCTCTGCCCTTTCTTCCCTTCCTTTCTGTGGTGTGCACATTCATCCATCCACCCCAGCGGGAGCTTAGCCACCTGAGAAACCTCCTTCATTAGGACTATCCTGGCCACCTGCCTCCCTGACGCCCACCTCAATTCAAGGCACTGGGGTGTCCTGTCCTCCCCTCCCCCCCCCGCCTGCTGTGACACCACCTGGAGACAGTTCTCTCTAGGGACAATGCTATTAAAAGGGCTGAGGGTGGGCAGTGTGGGGGTGGGGGTGGGGGGGACAGATGGTCTGTGATGGGGAGTAGAGGGGAAGGGGTGGGGAGAGTCACAGAGAACGCAGCGAGTCTGAGAAACTGACAGTGCAGCCTGGTTAGGGGCATCTGGGCAGAGGCTAGAGTGACATTCCCCTTAGGGCAGCAGAGAACATTCTTCCACAGAAAGTTACGTTTTTCTCCCCATGGTAGCGGGGGGTGGGGGGGTGGAGGAGATGGCCACTTTTCTTCCCAGTGGTGGCAGGTGGATGACAGACAGGCAGCAGGAGCCTGAAAATGCTGCCAGTTTTTTCCCCTCTTGCTCTTCTTCCTCCAGACCATTCATTCCTTAGAGGGCTCCTGAAGCCTTGAGTCCAAACAGGCCTGGGTGACCCCCAACCCTCCCACTTAGTGTTTAGGCCACAGTTGTGGTCCTTACAGTGCTGGGTTATGTTTGCATCACTGGGCAGCTTCCTGTGGGCCAATCACAAGGAGACTGGCTGGCATGCAGTGGGGGCACTGTGGTCTCCTGAGCTCTCCCTGGAAAGCCTGAGGAGAATGGCAGAGACAACAGCTACATAGAGGCCATGCTGGGCTGGGCTGCAGCTCCCCAGTGCCCTGCCTAGCCTGGGATAAATGTTCCTTCCCGATCTCTCAAGCTTTCTCAAGCATCACAGAGGAGAAAGGAAAACTCTGTGATGGGTAGCTTTTGTCTCCTGCCCAAGTACTAACCAGGCTGGACCCTGCTTAGCTTCCAAAATCCAATAAGATTAGGTGTGTTACGGGGCTGGCGAGATGGCTCAGTGGGTAAGACTGCTCATCCAAAGGTCCTAGGTTCAAATCCCAGCTCACAACCACCTGTAATGAGATCTGACACCCTCTTCTGGTACTGTCTGAAGAAAGTTACAATGTACTTATTTACAATAATAAATCTTTGGGAAAGGGGGAACAGGGACTGAGCAAGCAGAGTTAACTGGAGCCAGCGGGATTTCCCCGAGCGAGCAAAAGTCCTAAATTCAATACCCAACAACCACAGGAAGGCTCACAACCATCTGTTCAGCTACAGTGTACTCAGATACATAAAATAAATAAATAGATCTTTAAAAAAAAAAAAACAGGTGTGTTAAAGTTCTATACCCAAAACTAAGGCAAAACTGCTTTAGCTGAGCAGTCTTTCTCACCCCTCTGTCCACTCAGACGCTCGTTCCCTTCCCGATTCTGTTTCAGGGAAAATCAACCCCACTGGGTGAAAGACTGAACTGGGCCCCAGCAGCAGCAGGAGGGGACTGAGCTCCATTGGCGAGCATCAGTAACTGTGGCTCTGTGATGGGACTGAGCCAAGAGAACCCTCAGATTAACGAGGGTTAAAAACACAGCAATTAGGGCCAGCAAGATGGCTCAGCACACAAAGGCATCTGCCACCAAGCCTGATGACCCAAGTTCAATCCCCGGAACCCATGTGGTAGGAGTGAACATGCTGCAAGTTGTCCCCTGATCGCTACATGCACACTCTGACAGTACATGTATGTGTGCATATGTGCACATATATACACAAATAAAAATGTAACAAAGCGTTTAAAAAATATATATATGCAATAACCCAGACCCATGGGAAAATGGCAGAGCCCACCTTGGGTGGTAAGGCTCACAGGGAAGATGGCAAAGCCACCTCTGGTCCATGTGTGGATGTTGAGTGTGTGTATGTGACGATGTCCACCATGTGTGGATATTTAGTGTGTGTGTGTGTGTGTGTGTGTGTGTGTGTATGTGACGATGTCCACCATGTGTGGATGTTGAGTGTGTGTGTGTGTGTGTGTGTGACGATGTCCACCATGTGTGGATATTTAGTGTGTGTGTGTGTGTGTGTGTGTGTGTGTGACGATGTCCACCATGTGTGGATGTTGAGTGTGTGTGTGTGTGATGATGTCCACCATGTGTGGATGTTGAGTGTGTGTGTGTGTGTGTGTGTGTGTGTGTATGAGACGATGTCCCCCACGGCTTCCTCTGTATTCCCTTCCCCAGACTGAAGATTGCTGCCCCACAGAAAGTGTTCCTATACTGATCAGCTAACCTCTCTGTGTATCCATCTGTATACCATTCGCCTCGCCTTCTTGTCCAGCTGCATGCAATAACTCTGCCTCAACTGTATATAATCTAACAAGCATGCTGCAGTGTCTCCATCTCACGCGCGCGGAGCCCTATCCACCTGATGCTAGATTTGTCTGCATGTGTCTTTTCCTCAGTCTCCCACTGGGCCTTGTCAGGTCAGGTCCCTGGAGCTGTGCAAGGACGATACGGCAGTGGTGGTGATGTTGTGGTTCTTTCTCAGCCTAGAGGAGCCAGTCAGCTGTCGGTAGGATGGACGGGTGGTGGGTGTTTCAGACACCCCTACCGCTCAGCTGTGCCGTATCGCCAAGGCTACAAGATCCATCATCACAAAATAAACCAAACATGTGAAGGCCAACAACCCTGGAAGAGGGCTCCCCACTACAGAGGAGGACATCACAAGGAGTGTAACCAACTCAGCACACCCCAACACCCTTCCAGACACAGCTGGAAGTGTCTCCCACTGCTCCCCACACACCTGATCCTGAACCCCAAGACCCTCAGTTTAAGGGTCTGGAGCCATTCTCTGTGGACCGCCCCACCCCTTTCTCTGTCCTGACCACAGAAGGTGGGGTCTTCCTCACTGGCTCCACCTCAGGAGTGGAAGAGGGGGACACAGGACGTTCCTTCTCTGACGTGCGGTCCATTTTCCGCTCTAGCTGCCGACCCCTGCTTTGTTCTAGATCTGAAAGAGACTCGCTCTCCTGCTTTCTCACTGGGCTCCTGTCTACTCCCCTCCCCCAACTGTCATCTTTTCTTCACCATCAAACTGAAAGATGATGCTAAGTTCCTGTCACTGAGGCCTGGGGGTGGGGGTGGGGGACAGATATGCAGTTGGCAGGACTGTGGGGGGGAGCAACTTATTTGGGGAGCTTCTTGGTAGTTGGTTAACGCTGTAATTCTATGTCTGGGTACGAATCCTCAAGGAGACGGCCATAGTTACACCAAGAGAAGTCTATGAGGCCTCCAAAGCTCCCCCAGGAAGAGTGAAGATGTTCAGACAATTCACACGATGGAAAAGGCCATGTGACTAGAGAGTGCTTTCACATAGGAGTACCATGCAACCGTTAAAAAGGCAGCATCGGGCTGGCGAGATGGCTCGGCGGGTAAGAGCACCCGACTGATCTTCCAAAGGTTCGGAGTTCAAATCCCAGCAACCGCATGGTGGCTCATAACCATCCTTAACAAGATCTGGCACCCTCTTCTAGAGTGTCTGAAGACAGNTACAGTGTCCTTACATATAATAAATAAATAAATCTTTAAAAAAAAAACAAAAAGGCAGCATTACTCTGAAACACACAGTTAGGGACAAGGACTGCCACACAGTAAGTAGGGGGAAAAAAATCCCATTTATGTAAGAAATATCCACCAAACTGGTGCCTATGTCAGCAAATTCAAAAACGAAGCCCTCACATGACTTCAGATAAAATAACAATTCACCTGGCAGGGATGGTGCTGGTTTCTGAGTGGGCAAGCATATTTCTATTCCATACATGGGCTTTTATCACACCTAAGACACGAAGACACTGCTCACACTTTACATATCAACGAGGACAAAGACCACTTGTACTAAATCATAACACCTCCCCACTTTATCTTACAGAAAAATCGCAACAAACACAAACTACAGAACTTCCCCCATGGTCCCATGTTACAGAGGCACAGACACAGCTGGAGCGGAAGGGACACACAGAAGAAGCAATGCTGTTAGCAAGCAGGCCAGATGCTGTGGACCTGGGGGGTTCAGGAGGACCCCCAAACGATAACAGCATTCGGCTCTTCACTCTCCCGAGGGCGCAGGACCCCCACCCCCGCCCCAGTCCTTGGTATTTTGTAACTGTGACACTCTGGAAGCAAGACTGGGCAGTGAACCTGAACAAAGTCCCCAGTCTGCTTGCTCTCATTAGACTCAGCGTTAGGCATGTGGAGCATGGACGGAGGTGAAACCACGTGCGGTTCTCAGAGCTGCCTAGCACAGTGGGCTCGTGGTGCTGCTGTGTCTGTGCCGCAGCTGGGAGGTGGTTACCTGCTCGGCTTCTCTGCAGGGAGAACTACCTTTTTCTGTAGCTGTTATCACAATGGGAAGGCACTCTGACAATACCACCTTGATTCTTCTCATACCTTCCCAGGCTAATTTTAGCAGCCCTTGACGACTCTTGTCCACCATTCTTACTGTGGCGTTTGTCTAATGTCAATGTTCTATTTCTGTCATCCTGTCCGGTCGCTAGTCAGGATTCTGGGAGCAAGGGCTATCCTTTCTCCTCCGTGTAGCTATCCGGTCCACCATTTTATCATACCACAGCAGACTTGGGGAGATTTATCCCATGGGCTAAATTCTGTTGTGGCTATCAAAGCAAAGCGGGCCGGATTTGGCCACCCTGCGTCCCTTTCAGGTGGCACTTTGTCCTTTTGATGTGACTCCATCAGTTTTTGAGCAGCCACTATCTGGCTGGCCACATCTGGCATCACACATGCGTCTTGCATGCTCTCTGCGTGCACCACAACACTCTCTTCTCCAGGGTCCCTGGCTGCTGTTCAGAAAGCCAGATGTGGGAGCAGGTGAGCTCGGCACTTGCAGGGTAACTGCTCTAGGTCCTATCTGCAGGGAGAGCCAGGGGAGTACTGGCTCTAAATCCGGCCTACTGTGTGCTTACCAGGAGCCTGGAACTAGATTTCCAACTCCTTTAAGTATAGTCGGACACTACAGACTTTATCAAGTGGTGAGAAATCTTGCTTATATTGTCCTTTTCTTTTTCCCTGCTGAAGATCAAACTTGGGGCTGGTGAATGCCAGGAGATTCCCAATGTTTTATTTTAATCATTTCTAGAGCAGGTCTAAGATTTAGAATTAACACCTACAAGATGAGGGACTTTTGGGTGTGCATTTGCAGTGTGCATTCACGCATGTGTGTAGGACCAAGGTTGACATCAGCTGTTTTCCTGATGTCACCAGATGCCACCACCTCATACATCAAGGCAGGGCTAAACCCGGAGCCCCCATCTCAGTTAGGTAGCTTGTTCTGTGGGTCTCTTCACCTCCTTTGGATCACAGAGGCATTTCCATGGGTTTTGGGGAACTGAACGCTGGTCCTCACTTGGGGTCTGTCTCTCAGCCCATTGTGACTTGTCACCACTCAAGGCTTTGCCTCTGAAACCACAGAGAGGGCTGTTTGGAACTTCAAGATTCTCATGTTTAATACCAGCACTCAAGAGGCAGGGGCAGAGGCAGGAGGATCTCTGTGAGTTTGAAGCCAACCAGGTCTATACAGTGAGCTCCAAGACAGCAAGAGCTATAGAGTGAGACCGGGTCTCAAAAAACAAAACAAACAGAACCCCAGCTCAAAGAAGATGGGAAATAAACGGCTTCAACCCCCTTGCACTCCAACTCTGCCTCTGGTCCTCTCCTTGCTGCTGGTGCACACATGCCTCGTGCCATCCTGTCTCTGCAGCACCATTTCTCCAGAGCACACTATGCTGTGACACCTGCTCTTCAGTCTCCCGGGACAGCAATGACAGCACGAAATGCTATGATGACAGCATCGCTGAGCTGCCCACCTGCCATAAGCTGTCTGAGGCTCTCAGCGTTAGAGGTGGACAAAGATTTAAAGTCTGTACTCGGAACTGACCAGTGGCCCTCTCTGAAGCTGGAAGTTGAGGCACAGCACTAGTGTGTGAGCTCCGTTCTGCTACACAATGCAGCTCCAGGCAGGAAACTTCTAATCCCCAGACCAAGGGCAGAGGGAGCGACGGTCCTAACTACACACACAGGCAGCAACTGTGTGCAGCCAGAGCAGGCTCCTGCGGCTGCAGAGATGACGTCTGTTCTCTCCATTTCCCAAGAGATCCCAAAAGTTTACATGGGCAGTTAAGGATGGGAATGGTACTCGTGACCAGTGACCAGGAGATGTGACATCTAAGGGTAGAGCATGTGACCTTGGCCACTATTCTTTAAGGGTGAGGTATTGAGGTATACCATTGTTTTGTTCTCTCTCTCTCTCTCTCTCTCTCTCTCTTTCTGTGTGTGTGTGTGTGTGTGTGTGTGTGTGTGTGTGTATGTGTGTGCACATGCTATGACCTGCTCATGAAGGTCACTTTGTGAGAGTCAGTCCTCTCCCACCACACGGGTTTCTGTGGAAGGAACTCAGGTCGCCAGGCTCAGCCTTTATCCACGGAACCATCTCATTGGCCCAAGATATACTGGATATACTGTTCTTTGGCTTTTTCCCCTGTTAGATTTTTGGCTAGAATACACATATGATGGCAGGAACTTGAACAACTACTTTGGGTGCTGAGCTAGGACACTAGGAACAACAGTGGCAACCATAGCAGCAGTCCCTGAGCAACAGGTGACAATGAATTCAGGCCCTGCATGGAAGAGGGGACCACCGTCTGCATAATCTATGGATGCCGTCAGTTTTCTGTCACATACGGTTGACACTATTGTATGTTTGAGACATTTTTCCTGGGAAACCAGAGACCCACCGACCCACCGTAATGTGCAAAAATATGTTACAGGGAAGGGAACACCAGGGCTTTTTCCACAGGCAAACAAGCAGCACTCATGGTGCTGGCACTGCAGGACTGTCACATCACATGCGGTCCTATCCCGAGCCCCCTTAGCCACACAGCCCTAGGTAACATTCTCTCTGGGGTCTCACGCAGCACCTCTGACCTCAGTTCTCAGGGGTGCACTGGCTGGCAGCTGCACGTGTAACTGTGACCCACACAAGTTAAAAAGCTCCCTCTGGCACTTTCGTCACAAATTCTCAAAGTTCCTCAGCACAGGCATCTCCCACCTAGCTCAGCTGTGCCTGCCCAACCTGGCGAGCTTCCCAGAAACAAGGACACAACTTGTCCCGGATCCTGGGGTAAGATTCAAAAAGGTAATAACGTGGCGGGTATACCTACCTCCCCCATGCCCAGATTCTGTAGCTGTCTCAGGACAGAGGGTTGGCACACACATTCCCAAGGCATTTTCCTCCCCAAAGCCTCTCTCCAAACCACCTGTTTAATTAGCACGTTAGAAATCAATGTCGCCACGGAAAAGAACTCCATAGCACCAACCACCTGCCAGCCTTCTCCATCCAAGTGCCCGGCCTGTTAGGAGGGTGCCACCTGCTGTACCCTCCTCACGCAACAGCTCCCATGCCTCCCTTTGAAGGTCCTCAATCCTTAATCTATGTGCTTTAAGCAGGAATGATGGCGTCCCAGAAGTGACCTGGTGACCCAAGCCATTTATTGGCTGGGTACAATCTGGGCACACAGCACTGGTGGACATCCCAGATGTGACCGCCTGCAATGCTCTGAGGTATGACTTTCACTTCTCCGTCCTGCCTCAGCTACCCAGTCATGGTCACAGGTTCATGTCACCCTATCTGGCTTGACTCTTTGCAGGGTATCCTTTGAGGGCTGAAGCTTTCTGAACATCGACATGACACAGTTTTTTGCTTTTAAGTTTTTTTTTTCCAAGACAGGGTTTTTCTGTGTAAGCCTTCTATCCTGGAGATCACTCTGTAGACCAGCCTGGCTCTGACTCTGAAGTGCTGGGATTAAAAGGTGAGCCACCACTGCCTGGATTGACACTCTTAAGTTTTAATATGAGCATTTCAGACCCTGGGCTTTCCCCATGAGTATAGTCAAATATCCCCAATTCTGAAATCTGAACTACTTTCAAATCATGAAGAGACTTCAGGCTGCGTCGGGAACTAGGGAGAAACCACTGACAAGAGATTGCTGTTCGGGGCTGGTGCAGAGCAAACAACTAACAGGTCTGTGTGATTTTTTGTGGATGGAGGCCACAGAAGGGACATAACCAGTCTGGGGCAGCAACTTAACTCTGGCGGTTAGAGGTGTCACCTTGCCGAAGAGATACAGAGGCATGGGGAAGGCAGGCAGGAAGCCCGATAGTCTGGGAAGAGCACCCGTGCTTGCCTGCTTGGTGGGAAAGATAACATCCAGCATCGTAGGCTGATAGAGAAACCGAGGCAGAGCCCTGAGGTGGTAGAGGAGGAAGATCAGAAGTTCAAGGTCATCCTCAGCTACATAGAAAGAACGAGGCCAGAATGGGGCGAAAGACCCCCCCCCCACCTCCCAGCCTGGTACCCCAAGCACACACAGTAGGAATACACTGTGTATTCGGGTCCTCGAGAGGCTGGTGCTCCCAATGTTAACATGGAGAACAGATGAGGCTCACAGTGAGTATAGGCTTTAGGGAAGCCAAGTGAATGGGACACACGGCTAAGAGACGGCTCAGGGTGAGGCAGAGCCTCCGCTCAGGACTCAGCTTTTGTTAGACTCTTTAGAGAAGAGCTCTTTGCTGGGCCCATCAGGAGGATGACCTGTCACCCAGAGGAAAGGGCTAAGAAATCTACCGATTCGAACAACCAAACTAACAAGAGTGGAATATCCAGGCGGTGGTAGCACACACCTTTAAGCCCAGCACTCAGAAAGCAGAGGTAAGGGGGATTTCTGTGAATTCGAGGCCAGCCGAGGGTCTACAGAATGAGTTTCAGGACAGCCAGGGCTACACAGAGATACCCTGTCTGGGGAACAAACAAGTGGAGGAGACCAAAGCGCAACCTGCAGCCACTGTGGCTGCTGCGGCGGAGCCCAGCACTGACCTCTGTGTTGGCTCAAGCTCTGCGTCTGGGCCTGCCACTGGCACCGAGAAATCTACTATAATGTCCAAGTCTTCCCTGTTTTGGACTCAAAGGGCCAAGTGAACCCCAGTGTCTGTCCTCATGGAAATCATACACAGTCATGCTGTGCAGGGGACGGCCAGGAGGCAGGCCTGCGTTAGATTGGCCATACCTCCATCTACTCTAGGACAGTACAGGAAGTCTCTTCAAATGTAGAAAAATCTCCAAAGATGCCTCCTGAGCTGTGGTGGTGAAAGGACTCCCAGATTATCCCTCCCTATGTGTCAGGAAGCACGCCACAGATGGGAAGGCTCGAGCATCCACAGCCCAGAGCGTTGTTCTATGTGGATGAGGAACAAGCTTAGGCACTATCTACAAGGACCCCTCACCAATGGGAAGGGTCCACTCTGCCCTAGGTCCTACTCCTAATCCTAGACCCGACCCTTGTCTGCCAGACACATCCAGCAGAGAGCACCAAGGGGTTAAACAGGGCTACAAGCCATTTCTGGTGTTCAGGGTCTGGGCACGAGAGCCACCAGGGAACAATTTTGGATACAGAGTATGTGAGGGCTACAAACCCTGAACTCAGCTATGGGACCACCCTCTCTATTCTGGAGAAAGGCATCCCACAAGTACTTCCTGTGGCCTCCAAAGTGACTGAGATCCTTGTCCCTGCCCACCTAGGCACACCTCTAGGCACATAGCACTTACTTCCCCTGCCTGCCTGCCTGACAGAAGTGGGCTGAGAAGCTGGCATGTCCCAAAGGGACATGTTCCATCAGCCACTCTGGAGCAGACATTTTATTCGCAAACTGGACTGACTCACTCCCTCTCCCTCTCTGTGTGTTCATGTGTGTGTGTGTGTGTGTGTGTGTGTGTGTGTGTGTGTGTGTATGTGTGTGTGTGTATATGTGTACAGGCATTCACATGTACGACACACACACAATCTTCTGTACCCAATGGGATCAGGGTATGGCAGGCAGGCAGGGTCAAAACACACAGCCCATTCTGGCTTCTCTGGTGCTTTCTCAGCTGAGCCCAGCAACCACACTGGGGCACAGGCAAGCTCAGCTCCAGGTCATACAGCCAGGGCTGATGGGAAGCATCCATGTGGCCTGCAAGCCTCAGGGGCCCTGCCCACCTTCTCTGCAGGTCACTTTCCAGTGCCTGGTCTAATGAATCTTCATTACCTGGACTTAACGCCCTTACAGTTCTGAAGGTCGGAAGCCACATAGGCAGCTCTAGCCAGTGAAGTGTGCGTGTATGGCGGAGTGGGGGTGGGGGGTGGCTGCAGACTCCCTCCCTTTCCAGGAAGCGTTCCTCACAACCCTGGCTCAGGTGGCCCTCCCCACTGCAAGGCCAACAGCAAAGCAGCCTCTACTGATCTAGGGATGCTCAGTCTTTCTGCGGGTTTGTGGGAGTTGGCCTTCCAAGACCTCGAGGGGAAAAAGATAGTACAGCCAAGTGAACAGCGTGGGCAGGATGTTCTGCCTCTGCCTGTTTCTATAACAGGATAGATTCTGCCTCCCTCTTACAGTGAGGATAAGGAAGTACACACAGGACCCCACCTGCTAATCTAGGAATTTTCTCCAGATGAACTCTCTCATCTTATCTGCAAAGCCCCATTAGCATGGCTGCCAATGTTTAGTCCTAGGTTCTAGGGGACTAAGGTCAGAATACCCGTTTGGGGCTGTTCTTGAGGCTAGCACACCCTAAGAACATAAAGGGGACACTGAAGTATACATGTATACGATGAGGCTGGAAGTAGGAGCCTGTATACTGTGCTCCTGTGTTCTACCTCTGCCAGGGCACTGTTCCCTAGGCCGCACTATCTTTTTCCCCTCAGGAACTTGGAAGGCCAACTCCCAGGAGCCCTCAGGACAATGGGCGCATCTCTTGATTTCCCCTCCGTAAGAGATCTAGCTTTCTGAGCCTGTGGGGCTGGCTTCATTTGGAACCACAGCTCTTACAGTGCTTTTCTGCTGGGTAGCCGCAGATCTTCAGTTTTATTTATTTATATTTTAACTGTTTCTGAGACAGTCTCCCTTTGTAACTTATGCTAGCCCAAACCCACACCCTTCTTCCCTTGGTCTCCTAAGTGCAAGGATCACAGGGGTGAATCATCACACCTTGCCATTGTTCAGTTTAAGACAGCAGAACTCGAGTGTTAGGGGTGTTGTTTGCTTGGTACAGTGCTAGCCCAGGGTTCAATCGCAGGACCATATCAATTGGATATGGTGACACTCTCTCGTAACTCCGGCACTTGGGAAGTGGAGACAGGACAATCAGAACTTCAAGGTCATCCTCAAGTTTTTAGTAAATTCAAGGCCAAACTGAGCTACAAAAGAGCCTTGTTGTCTTTGTTGTTGTTTGTTTGAAGTAATGCTGGGGCACAGGCAGCTCAGGTCTTTAATCCCAGCACTCGGGAGGCAGAGGCAGGTGGATCTTTGTGAGTTCGAGGCCAGCCTGGGTTTACAGAGCAAGTTCCAGGACAGCCAGGGCTACAGAGAGAACCCCTGTCTCACAAAACCAAACCAAATCAAGCGGAAAGTAAACTTGATATTCATGTGTAAAAGGTGAAAACTGCATACATCCTGCAATGTCCTGCCATCTGTCTCCATGGCCTTTCCAATGCCCAGCAGCACCCAGAAAAGCTCTATTTTGGGGGACTAGGGATGAAACCCAAGACCCAGCAGGGTTTCCTGCACACTCAGCAAGTGCCCTGCCATGGAGTCTCGGCCCCAGCCTTGAAGATGTTACTTCTGACTCAGGAAACATGCTTCTAAGGAAATTTCTCAGACTCTAGAGACAGCTCTTCTGGTTCAAATTCCAGCCGGCCGCCGGCCATCAGTGTGACCTCTGGCAAGCGATCTGCTGCTCTGTGCCTCAGTGTCCTCAAAAGAAGTACACTGACCATGAGACATTACAGTGGCAAGATAATATAGTGAAGGCATCCGGGGCGTTGTCTGATAAGTAGAGAATGTCACACACTGGTGAGTTGTCACCGCCATTAGTATTACTTATTTTTAAGGGGATATCTGAGTCGGGGGTAAATGACCTCTAGAAGAGAGATTTGCAGATGCCTGCCTGCCTGTGTGTGTGTGTGAGTGTGTGTGTGTGTGTGTCCTGAGCTGAATGCACTCTTCTAGTGTTCTGCAACTGGCTGCTACCACTTTCTGCAATAAACCTTTATCTGTTCTTAAAGCTTCAACTGCAGAGTCACAGATCATGCGTTGCCAAGACCTGATACACCACTACCAACTGGCCTTCCATGAGGGTGGTACCAGCTCTCTTCTACACACTGGGAGCCTCCCCCATATCTAAGCATCTAGAAACCCCACTCCCTTGCCTGCGTGGGCATCTCACAGCTACAGCCCAGCACCCCAAGTGAAACAGTGGTGTGTACTGAGATGTACAACCTGGAGAGGACGATTCGGGATCCCGAGCCTTAGTTTCCCTCAACTGCCCTAACACTAATCAGGCACTCTTTAAAAGTATCCTGTAAAACGGTGGGAGACACTCCAGGACTACGCTGGTTTGAGTGAGAACTTGGTCCCCAGCTGGTGGCTGTCTGGGAAGGATTAGGAGTGGCCTTGTTGGAGGAGGTGTGTCACTGGGATGGGTTTAAGGTCTGTTTACACTAAATTCTTTCTGTTTTCAGTTTCTGGATCAAGATGTGAGCTTTCAGTTGTTGCTCAAGCACCATGCCTGCCTGCCTGCCTGCCTGCGACCACGCTCTCCGCCGGGATGGTGATGGACTCCTTCTCTTGAACTATAAGCCCCAAATGACCCCTTCCTTGAGTTGCCTTGGTCATAGTGTTCTATCACAACAACAGGAAAGTAACTATGACAATGACTTAAATCCTAAATTCTATACACAGGACTGCCAGACCTTTGCTTTTTTTAAATTGTACAAGTTGTTTTTTAATGACACGAAATTATACAAGTTGGGTTCTTGTTTTTTAAAGATATAGTCCCACTGTAAATATATAGGCTGAGCTGGAAACTCACTTTATAGGGCAGGTTGGCCTCAAACTCACATAGATCCACCTGCCTCTGTCTGCCAAATGCTGGGATCAAAGGCGTGCAGCCCTGTGTCCATTCCATAAGAAGCAGTAGGAAACGTTGCCAAGGCACATGGGCTGCGCTGGGGATGTAGCTCAGGTGGTAAAGTGCTTGCCAGGCACACACAAAGCCTTGAGTCTGAATCAGTCCCAGCATCACGTAAAGTCCAGTGTGATGGCACACACCTGCAGACTCTGGAGAATCAGGAGCTTATGGTCATCCTCCAGTGTATAGTAAGCATACTGTCAGCCTGGGCTACAGAGACATGCTTGCTTGCACACACATGTGTGCACACGCACTCACATACAAAGACAGAGAGACATGCATGCATGCATGCATACACACACACACACACACACACACACACACACACATCCTCCAGAGACAGCAGGCAAATCTCTGTGAGCTTCAGTCCAGCCTAGTCTATATAGTGAACTCCAAACTAGCCAGAGCTATGCAGTGAAACCTTGTCTCAAGAGAGGAAGAGGAGGAGGAGGAGGAAGAGGGGGAGCCGCCAAGATCCTCAGACTTCCAAGAGACCCTGTCAAAGCCCCAGTCTGCCATGTGAGAGCTCTCCGAAACCATCTTGGAAACATACTGTTGGAGGACAAATACCTGAGACCAATTGCTACGCAGTCTGCAAACAGACCAATGTCCCACGGCCACATCCAACACACAAAAGAAAATGGCCAACTGCACCAAGCCACCAGGCTGGCCCCTGAGGGCTGGGAGGCACTTGTGTGTGGACTGACACTGGGGCAGTCTCCTTCACTGTGGCTTGCTCTTTCACACTTTTGAGGGCTGACTCTCCACCCCAAGCTGCTAACGAGTCTGGAGCCCAGAATTCAGGAGCAGAGATGCAGAGAAAACCCCTCAAGCTCACATCCTCTGGGGTCAAAACTGCCTGCTGCCTCTCTTCATTTGTGGCAAGACCCCCTCCCCACCCCACCCCACCCATGCAGGGAGTCAGGAAGCCACCACAAGCAGCAGCAGCCGCCACCTGGGAACCTCAGGTTGTCTTCTCTTTTCCTTAGGACACTGGGCCCAGGCACGACAAGTCAGTGGCACTCTCTGAGCCCCACAGGAGGGCCACCTGCCATGGACATCAGGCCATTGGGCTCCAACCTCGCATGATAGAACCTGAGGTCAAAACAGGCTCCCCAGAAATATATCTCAAAGAGGTCTGCTGTGCAGAGAGCCCAATAAGAGGGCTAGGATATCCTGGAGGGGACAGGAGCCCCTCAGGGCACTGAGGAATGAGCTCAGAGGCCCAGGGAGATGCTGCCCGATGCTGCAACATTTGATAAGCATGCTCACACGAAGTGTGGAATGGCTTAGTCCAGCCCACAGATGAGCAGGCAGGAGGCCATGGGCACAACCCTCAGGTAGGACATAGGTCATCCACTCTCAGCTGTTCATATGTGGGAGAGTGACCAATCCCGTTGGCAAACAGGTGTGATGGTAAGACGGAAGCCATAAAAACTACTAGAAACAACCTCCTAGGGGACACGGCCAATGAGCAGGATGCATGAGCTTAGACCACACCAAGAGGTATTGAGCACTCGCTGAACACTCTCACCACAGTCATCACCCTGTTACCTGCACATCACTCCACGGAGATTAAGTAAAAAAAATCTCCCAGCTGCCTGTGAGCAGGGGTAATGTGGAGTGTGTGTGTGTGGCAGATCCCAAGTCCTTACAAGCCAATGTGCCAAGGCGGGTAGAATCCTTCATTACCAGAGAAAAGAGCCAGAGGGGAGACAGACCTCTGCGGTTCCAATCAAATGTGTCACTTGTTCTGTCTCAGAAGGACCCAAAACATCTCTTAGGTGTCTTTGCTTAACCTCCATCTTATGAATGAGATGAAGGTTAAACGACCTGTTTGTTTGAAATCACAACCAGCTGTGGCTGGCATTTGACTCCAAACCTATATGAGGCAGGAAGAGGACACAAGGAGGGGGAGGGGTGCATGAAGGAGAAGGGGTGTGAGCTCACCCCATAGCCCAGGCTGGCCTTAAATTTGCCATGCTCATGCTCTAGCCTCCTGGGGGCCAGGATTATAGTTGCGCACCACCATGGCTGGGCCCACGGCTGGGTCTGCTACACTGGCAGCTTCTCACAGTGACAGAGTCCTGCCGAAGCCCCGCCAGGGGTTCAGAAAGCCTGCCACAGCACAATGAGGGCCTGAGGGCACACTGCCCATGGACCCCCTTCTCCAGACCCTCACAGGGTATCATCCATTCCCTCTGAGGGCCAGATGGGGGTGAGAGGACCTGGCTCTGCCCCCCCAGGTATAAATCCAAACCCCAGGCTCTGTAGACCCCTCCTTCCAGTCTGAGGGTGGGGCTAGCCTGCTGCGGGTCTCTGTTGCAGGTGACTGCAATAAGGAAAAGTTGAAAGGCAATGGCCAAAACACCCAGCCAGGCTTTCCCAGGCCCCAGGAAATCTCCACCTGCCTTTCTCTATGAGCCCAGCAAGACCCACTGTGGTTTAGCATACAGCCCAAACCCGCATCTGGCCTACTTTCCTCCTGTAACACCCCAGCACGCGCGCGCGCACACACACACACACACACACACACATGCTTGTACACACTCACAGCCCAAACCTTCACCTGGCCTACTTCCTGCCTATACCTTCATCTACCACCATTCCCAACCTCCCCCGCCACACACACACCCTCCAGGGCCAGGCCACTCCCGGACTAAGTCACTCAAGACTCTAGGGCACATGCAGAACACCCTTTGTTCCTCCAGCTTGGAACGTGACCTCCCTTTCCATGATCAGAAAGTTCTACTTTCACTGTCTGGGTCTTCAAAGGCAGCCACTTGCTCTAATCTCTGGGTTCTTTCAGATCCCTACCCCAAATCCCATTCCATTTCCTGAGTACATACACACACACACACACACACACACACACACACACACAGAGAGCAACCCCTTCCTCATCTTACAGCGTTAGGACCCCAAGTGCCAGAGAGGCATCTCTTGGAATATGTTCATTAGGTATGCATGGGGATGCACCCGACGAAGGCTCAGCTTGGTCCAGTGGGATCTGGACAGAGGCTGTCCCCTCCAGCCCAGGTGCCCACCTCCCCCCTGGGAACGGGAGCCTCCACTGATGCTGGACTTCATGTATGAGGAACATGTACCCTTTCAATAGATACCTGGCCTCTGCCCTTGCTCCCTTTCCCATCTCCTCTAGGCATCCAGCTTCTCCAAGGCATTCCAGCTACTGGCCCCAGGATGCCCTCAGAGGGACATCTAATTTCTTCTCTAGAGCGGCCCCAAGGTGGATAGCTCCAGCCATCACGGTTCAACCTATCTTCCTATCTTCCCAGGCCACTTGACTCTACTTCCAGCAAGAAACTTCTCCCCAGAGAGAAAGGTGGCTCTGACCATCACAGAAAAGGAGGCCCTTACACACGTTCTCCCAGCTCCCCCAGGAGGCCCAAGGATGCTTTCTCAGGGGACTTAGGATAATTGATTGGAAGGTTGAGACTCCGGAGCTCCCCCGGGGTTGCTAATCGGAGCTCCGCCGACGGGACACCACAGGGGGCCTCTGTGGCGCTCCACCCTCCCAGACGCCGGCGCTCGCGGCTCAGTAGAGCCCAGCGTGCTTCAGGTTTCGCTCAACTGGGAACGCGCACCCGAGGGCCACCGCGTCCCGACCCCGCTCCAAGTCGGAGAGCGGCAGCGGCGAGCGGCAAGCCTCGGTACCTGTCAGCAGTTGGAGCCTGTGTCCCAGCACCTTCATCTCGGCGTCTGTGGAGCGCGCTGGGCCGCCCGGGGCGAGGCGCGCAGTAGCCGCAGAGAGGAGCGGCGGGAGAGCGGGAGCAGCAGCCGGTAGCGCGGTGCGCTCGCCGCCCCCTCCAGCAGGGTTTAAAAAAATCCACCAATGGCACAGCCGCGCACCCCAAAAGGCATCCGCTGCCACCTGGCCGTGGTGAGCGCCGGAGGAGGGGGGGGGAGTGTGACACCGCGCGGGAGGGGCCCCTCGTGAACAAAGACGCCTACCGCCCCCAGCCGTCGCGGCCGGACCGGCGACAGCCGCGGTCTCCGGGGATCCGAGCCAAGAAGGCTGGGAGACAGGGCGTCGCCCTCGCGTGGGGAGGAGGGGAGGTGGCCGGGACGTGGGGTGGGGGGGGGGGGAGAGAAGGTGCGGGACTGCGGTGTGGCTGCGCCGAGAGGGGATCCCAGGGGTGAGGGCGCGGCGACTCACCCAGGCTGCCGAGCGACGCGGTCGCGGAGGCGGGAGCCCGGCCTGGACGCCCCGGGAGCTGGGGGCGGGGCGCCGCGCCGCGGGGGCGTGCCCACGTGGGTGGGTGGGTGGGCGTGGGCCGCGCTGCGCGCCCGGCTTGGTGGCCTGAGCCGGACTGTCGCGGGCTGTGGGAGTGGGCGGGAGGCCCGGCGGGAAGACCCACAGGCCGGGACCCAGATGCAATCTGCCAGCGCCCGACCTCCCCCAGAGGGTCCCGTTCCTCGCGGAGCGCCAGAGCCTCCCAAGGGGAACCCTGGCTCACTCCCGCCGCCTCTACCTCTCCTCCCCCGTCCATCTGAGGAGACGTCCTGGGGAGGTTGAGGAGAAGCTAGGGTTCAGTGGTCCAGGAGCCAACACTTCCCGCCCTGTTTGCAAAGTCTGAAGGTTTCTGAGGAACGCAGGCGACTTCCTGGCTAAGATGTTCTTTCTGCCCCCACTAGGGTCCCACCCACACGGTGGCCTCAACCTACTCCCTGCAGGTCACTCTCCGGGAGCAGGAAAGGCACGGGACTTTATTCTCCTCGATCTCCCTCTACTCAGGTCCAGGCCTGGATCCTCAGAAGGAGGGTCAAAGGCCCTGAAGTCTCTCCGACTTCACAAACCCTGAGCATCACCAGCCCTGAAATTGCGACGAGATAAAGAGTTCCCGGTGACTCATTCCGTTCAGGCTCTAAAGGTGACTGTGCACCCCTTACCTTTTTCTCTGGGTTCCTGTCTTTATGGCCCACAGATCAGGATCTCTCTGAGGCCCTGGGTGTGAGGAAGGGGCGTGTCAAGAGAAGCCAGCCCACATAACTTCTGACTTTGCTGCCTCTGTAAGAGGTGCTTTGCCCTTGGGCCTTGGCTTAAGGTGGCCACACCTGAAGCAGCAGGGAATTAACCCCACTGCCCTCTGAGGAGGCAGCTGAGAATTTAATGGCTGCAGGTGGGGCACACAACCCCTGTTTATGTTACAGCTTGTGGCTGAAGGGATTCTAACCAGCCGGAACAAGGCAGATGTGACTGACTGGCCTTGCCCTTCTCCCACATTCTCCTTGCCTTGCTAAAAAAACAAAACCAAAACCAAAAACAAAAACCCACTAGATTACATTCCTAAAGCACGCCATCAAGCCTCCTCCTGAGGCTGAGGTCCAGCTATCAAAGTATTGAAGTCTAGCAGTCAAAAGCCCTCTTTGGCTGCCCTAATTAACACGCCCAGTTAAAATTAAACACCTCATCCTAACACAGGGTGTTCCCCCTTTACCTTTATAAACCGCCATTTGCTTATGGGCCACGTCTCCTGTCTATCCAGAGACAGTCCTTTGTGCCCCATGTTGTCACACACATACCCCCATACCCCTTTCTCCTCTTCCTTTTTCCCTTCCTCTCCTCCCTCATCCTCTATCTCCCATCTTTGTCTCCCACCCCCTGCCTGTTGTCCCTCTGGGGCAAATAAAACATCCCTTGTGTGAAAACTGGGTCTTGGGGTGCCCTGAGCTGATATGGATCCTTTTAGTGACTTGGATTTGAACTGAGGTTCTTGTGTTGAGACCAAAGCGGCAAAGCTTCATTTCTTCACCTTTGGGAAACCCTTCCCTCTTAGTGCCTTCCTTTGTTAAGGGAGTTGGGGTGGGACAGTCTGTGGTGACAGAATGAACATTCTCCGAAATGTCTTTCTTCCCCAGGGCTATGGTTCTCTAGGTAGAAGACCAGCGCTTTCAAGCACTTCGTTTTTATTTTTTCACTCACAGAACTTCTAGCATGTTACTCTCTTCCAGCTTCTTTGTGTGCATCCTGGAGAGACAATTCAGGATAAAGCACTTGTCCTGCAAACAGAATTAAGCTCCCCAGAACCCACACAAAGCCCAGCAGGCATGATGGCCACCTGTAATCCCAGCCCTCAGGAGGCAGAGACTGCCTCAGTAATTAAAATGGAGATACCCCATATCAACTTTAGGCAAGCACAGACCAGCACACACATGGGTACCCCCACAAGTACACATATGCATACACATGTACCACATACATACATCCTTCTCCCCCCCCACCAAGTAAATGGTAGCCTGTGAAGAACACAATTAACTTAGTGCCTGAATACTTTAGTGTTCAGTAAGTGGTTGCTATTATTGATGATGATGATGATGATGATGATGATGACTACGACGACGATGATGGTAAAATTATCATTACTCCCTCATAGAGTCAGACTTTTAACTTCTATGCTTCTCAATAATTTCAGGACAAGTCTGAATGCCCACTACCCATCATCCTGTCACCTGACATTTATAAGCTCTGTGCCCACTATGGACTTTTCCAATCAGAGATAGCAATAATGGCGTCAAGATGGAGAGCGACCGAGGTCTTGGTATTCTCACCCAGTATATGCGCAGTACTGGCGACATTACTGTCGCGCAATGGCTTGGATGCACAGCCACCAGAATGCCTACAGAAAGTCCAGGAACTCCTGTTTCATTTTCCCGTGCTTCCCTCCGCATGCTGTTCCTCCCTGGAGCGCTCATGCTTATGATTTCGGGGATCCCTCAGCCCTTTCACGCCCAGCACTCAGCCTGGCAGGAGTCGCCCTACATTTCTTCCCATCTTGAAAGCTCTGGGCAGCTCTCGCATGACTGCAGTAGGACCTGGGTATCCACAAGAGAAGATGAAGCACTGTGTGCCTTGGAAGGGCAGGGGTCAGAGTCAGGTGACAGGGCAGAGTGTGACTGGAGCAACATGGAAGTCACCGAGGAGCTGCGCCAGTACTTTGCAGAGACTGAGAGGCACCGGGAAGAGCGAAGGTGACAGCGGCAGCTGGACAAGGAGCGTGCCTGGGTGGCTATGTGAATGCCGACCATGGCCTGTACTACAACCACTGCCAGTCAGTAGTAGTGCGCAGCGCCAGGCGGAGATGAACTGTTTGTATGGAGACAAGTGCTGCCAAGATCCTGGCCCTGGAGGCTGCCATACAGCTGAGTTTTGACCAAAAATATGACAGAAAGCAGCCCAAGTATTGGCCTGTCATCCTCCTGAGCCCTGAGCACAGGGACACTAGGGAATGCCTCTTGAACACAGCCCTCCACTTTGTTTTGGGGTTGCATTCTCTCCATCTGTTCTTCTGGACGTTTCTCAGAGACAGACGTCCGTAGACCGATAGGAACATGTTCAGCAAGTCCCAGAGGGCCTTCATGGTGGATGCAATCTAACAGCCACTAAGAGTTCTCTCAGCAGGAGGGATACTGTTATCAACACGAGAAAGATTCCCCTGACATAATGCAATAGTTGTATGTTACGCTGTCTCTTGAATTTCTAGTCATGTCTACTTCATTAAAGTCCTTGCCTAGAGATGGAGGAAAAAGAGGACCTAGAGATTGTAGGAGGCTTCCTGGTGAGAGCTCTGGTATGTCTGTCTGTGTGAGGCACAGCATCTGTAATGGCCTTGGACTGATACATTACAATGTGCCTGGCTCAGATGACCCATTGACTTCAAGTGAGAATTCTGCGGTATCGGGATTGGCATTTCAACCCCTGGATGTGGCGATCTGCTAGGGAGTAAAAAGGGTGATAGATGATGGTAAGCGCCCCCCCCCCGGGGGGGGGACTGTTGAGTCAAGCACAGATGTGGTGGGAACAGACTGTTCTGGACTAGTCACTGCAAGGTTGTCACTGCTGAGCCAGTAGAAGAAGGGTGCACTGTCAGGCCCCTGAGCCACAGTGGGGCTTCCTTCATCTTCAGTTCCTCCAGGGAGGCAGCCTGCTGATTGAAGGGGTTTTAACAGGGGGGAGCAGAACATAGCAGAGGGCCAAGTGCATGCAGGGACAGGGTGCCCCTAAGAAGTGTCCTTGGCCTTGTTGCTAGTTCCTTGGAAGACGCCTCATCAGTCACTGCTGTGCAGAATAAGCAAAAGACTTCCTCTGCCATGCCTAGGCCAGAGAAGAAGGCTTCCTTTCCTCATTTGAAAGCAGATTGAAATGTCAGGCAGGGTGCTTGCTGCACGAACCAGCCCATTCTGGATAAGTGGGGCACAGGGGGACTTAGTGAAGCGACCTATCAGGACGGCATGAGCCAGGCTTGATCAGCAGGCAGCCTTGATCTGGTGCTAAAACTTCAGTGCCATCCCCGGGCGCGGGTGTCGCAACCAGTAGTAGCAGTGGACACAGACACTGGACATTGTCATCTGGGCCACAACTGCCTCGGATGCAGAGTGAAGGCTGCTGCCACTGCCGCCACCCACGCCAGGTATCAGATGGGTGCTGGATCAGCTTCTAATTCACGGCCCAGAGTACAATATCTGCCTGGCGGAGCCCAGATCAGGCCCTCTGATAAAGCCACAAGGGAAGGAAGCCAGGAAGAGGTGTTCTCATGTTCTACGTGGGAAGTGGGCTCTGCCTCACAGGCTGTTCAGATGCCTTGGAGCCAACTAAGTGCCCAGAGGCAGGCACTTCAGAGAATGGAGGGCTTGCAGCACTTTTAGGAGAGGGCACACACACATGGACACTTAGCTTGAATCCTGGTGCTCAGTAACATGTTGTTCTCATCTCTGAGATTTGCACTGTGCACTGTGAGCCCCGAGTGTCAGCCAGCGGTACTCCCTTGTGTTCTCTTATCAGGACTCTTTTTCTTTTTCTTTCTTTTTTTTTTTCCCCAGTAGGTGAAAGACAAAAGGACCTTCAAGGCAGCATAGCTTGCTGCCCTTCCAGATGCAGAAACAGCCCTGCCTGCTGCCAGGAGGACAGGTGACTGGGTTTTTCCATTGTGGTGATGAATTGGGCTGAGTCACCGTCCCTCTCTGGTCCCCTCGTGACCGTGACCGTGACTGGAAGCAAGTGGAAGAAGCAAGCGATGGGGTCGGGAGGGGGCACAGATGAGCCTGAGGCCATAGAAACGTCATCTCTTAGCTGGGAGAGGGAATGCAGATGCTCCCTCCCCTTGACTCAGTGGTCATGAGCCAGGCAGCTCGCTGAAGGGGAATCATTCTCACCTTCTGTGACATTGACTTCCTACCCCTGGGTGCTGAGCCCTGTGCTAGACAGTCCACTAGAAACAAGAGTTGACCCAATATTGATCTTTTCTTTAAAGTTCATGCACCGATGGTAGAAACCAGCAGACAGATCACAGTCTGGGCACTAGGGAGGCATAGTCAAGATGTATAATTGAGGTTATTATGGAGTGCACTGAGGGGCTGGGGCACTCAGGGAGGTCTTCCTGGAGGAAGAGACAGGCGAGCCTGCAGATAAATGTAAGGTCAGTACATGGGGTAACTGGGAAGAGCTCTGTCCATCTACACACACACACACACACACACACACACACACACACACACACACACACGTGTATGTATATCACATATTTAGAGAGATATCAAGACCTTATCTAAAACAATTTTTAAAAGCCAGCATTAACATTTTAGGGTGTAACCGTTACCATTTTATGTTTATCTTAATAAAAATTGATTTGGAAAGCTGAGACAGAATTCTCTTCAAACCCAGCCTGGACTATCAAGTGAGAGCCTAGCTCAATAACAAATAAAACTTCTCCTCCAATGTAATTATAATAGCTACACTGTTTTTCCCCTCTGGGTACACCCAATTTTCTTAGCCAACCCCATATTACTTGAATATTTCAGATACGTTCATTTTTCATAATTGGAAGCGATATTGCAAGTAGCTCCCACCACCCCATCCTCTGCATGCATGGCTGGCAAGCCACTCAGCATCCTCCCTTGTCTGGTTATGTGTTCTTTGACCACCTGTCAATGCAACCCATTGCCATCTGGAAGCCAATGTGTGCTTAAAGCGTGGCTGTCTCTGCACCTGTATGGGTCCTGGGGAGAATCCAAAGTTAAGAAAGGTATGTCTGTCACCAGCCTCTACCTTCCCAAGGGTGCCAAGCTGAGGTTAAAGCCCTGGCTTTGATCTTGTTCCATAGTTATATAAAGTGTTATCATTGGAAGAGATTGAAGGAGGGGTAAACCCACCAGGTTATCTCTTCTATCATCGCATCTTCTCGTTAATCTTTTCAAATAAATATTAAAAAACAAAACTGACGCAGACCAGCATGTGTACTCTAGCTGAGTCACACAAGTCGATGCGGTAAATACTCTGTTACAGGAGCAGAGCATAGGTGCCCATTCCTGCCTTAGTCTCCCTGCCTCCCATGGTCAAAGAGAAGCACCCCTCATGGCTGGTAGTCGGAGCAGCTTCCCGGCACCATCATGCCCACTGGCTAGAGCAAAATCTCACAGGACTGACCAGTGGCACAGCTTCCATGGCCTCTCAGTGAGGCTAAGAAGGCAAGCATGCCCACAGATGGGAACCTGGCAGAAAGAAGATGAAAGGTGCCATTTTCCTTCCCAAGGAGAAAACAGCCACCCATTGGAATCTCTGCCTTGAGGCACTGGGATTTAGAATCCCCTTCCAAGCTTCTTGGGCTGCCATTGTTATGGTCCCACCCTGGGATCCATTCAGTCCTGTGGCTGGAGCAGCAAGGATAACTATTCTCAGTGCTACAGGGGTTCCCAATGTTGTCAGCACCATGACAGAGTGATAGGTAATTTTTTCTTAAGTGTTGAGAAAGAGTTTTTATGTTGAGTAGACACTGAACTTTGGAGTTTGTATTTTTCCCTGCAAGCTGCAGGCAGTTTCAGGCTCTCTTGAAGTGCTGGTAGCAACTCCGTGCCAGCCTCATGATTTCACAGGACACACAGATGTGCCTCTGTGCGCAGCCTCTGTGTTCAGTAGGTCAGTGAGTCAATGATTTTCAGCTCTTCGGTCTCTTGGGACACATCCCCATCATAAGTTTTAGAGGCCTCTTCTAAGCCAGATCAGTCCTTTCTTTGCTTAAACCTTTCATTGTGGCAAACCGTCTAACTCATGCCCTGGCTCCTGCATAAGCCCTTGCTCCAAGCCTGGGGTCTCCCTAAGCTGGCTAGGGTAGATTAGCTGTTCTCCTAAGGACCCACCCATTTCATTCCATTTTCCTGATTGCTCAGCCTGCATCTAGGCGGTCAGTCCATCAATAGCTGGTTCAGGGTTCCCAGCCTGGGGCTTTACAGTAAGCAAATGCAAGTCCTACCCTGAGGGAGACTTTCACCAATATTTGTTGAACAAATCAATGAATGAATAAGTAAAGAAAGAGCCACATACTACTGGCATACTACTGCAGTTGGCAAAATACCTGTGTTAGGCAACACTCTCAAAAATCATAGGCCCTCATCCCTGGAATTGTGACTGTGTAAGTTAGTTGACATCAGGGAATGAAGGTTCTAGAAGAAAGATGCCAACCAGATGGTTTATTTATTTATTTGTGAGACAGGGTCTCTTGTACTGTAGGCTAGCTTTAAATTTGCTGTGTAACCAAGGATGACTGAATTTCTGATTCTCCTGCCTGTACCTCCTCCCAAGTGCTGGGGTTACAGGATTGGGCCATCACATCCAGCTTATATGGTGCTGGGAAGTCGAACTCAGGGCATCTTTCTTGCATTCTACCCACTGTGTGATATCTCAGCTCAGCTGGCTTTCAGATATGGAGCTTGGGAGCCGGAAAGATGACTCAGCAGACAAATATACTTGTCACTCAAGTTAACAGCCGGAGTCCAGTCCCCAGGGTACACATGGTGGGGGTGGGGGGCAAAACCAACTCCAACAAGCTGTCTTCTGGCCTCCACGTGCGCACAGAGGCACCCCCTCCCAATAAATGAACAGATTTATAAAAATGTAAAATGTGGAGATTATCCCGGATTCTCTGGGTGGCCCATGCAATCACAGGGGTCTTGGAAGCAGATGGGAGAGGCAGAAGAGACAAGACAGGGAAACTTGAGGACAGTTTTTATATCTCCCCCGACCTATTTTTATATGAAGGACCCAGTGGAAGGTTTTGCACTGATACCAACCCATTGGCCCAGTGGGTTGGGTTGGATCAGGGCCACATGGATCACAAAGGAACACGGATTGATTGTAAACCTTCAAGGGAAGGGCTGGTAAGTGAAAAGGTTAGGTCCAGCAAGTAGACACCAGCGTGTTGTCTCTGCTTTGCCTCGGGTCCCTGTGCCATCTCGATGACACACCCACTGCCTTCACAGTCATAGCCAGCGTGCACCGAATCTCCACTTCTTCCGGTCAGGGTTTTTAACCTCTCCACAGAACCAGCACAACAGGCCATTGTGCAAGACTCATGGCAATGTCAATCAGGCAGGGTTACCACAGTAACAGCGAACATGCTGCCCCCAGACATACACTTCAACATATCATGTAGTTTGAGCTGATGGTTGAGAAGAACCAAATACACGGCCAGCTCTCTGCCTCCCACTGTTTGCCTCAAGTGGGACACACATTTGTGGGCTCTGTCTGCCCTGCCTTTGTTCTTTCGGGGTCTGAGTATGGAGAGGCAGGTTGGCCTGGAACTTGAGATTCTTTTCTTCAGTCTTTTCAGTGCTGGGAACAGAGGTGTGTACCACCACAGCCAGTAAGGCTTCACATTTGTAAGGGTCCCACTCATGGACCCCCTACCAGGGAGACAGCTGGAGCAGAGGGAGCCACCAAGGCATCATGGTGACATCTAACCGGCCCTATCTTCTCTTAGTGTTTCCCTACACCTGCCTTTCCACTATCTCCCAGAATCCATCTCTTTGTCTTATCACTTTGCTAAAAACATGTCAGATGCTCTGCGAGCCTGAGTCCTCCTGTGGTGCACTCTAATCTGTCTTCTGTCTTTGATAAGTATAACCTACAGGACTCCTCCAGCCAGGGACCTTGGGGCTGAGGCGAAAAGAGAAGTGGTTTTTCTTTCTCCTCTGCAATACTGCCTCACTTCCAGCTAGGCCTTCTGGTTCGCGTCAGTTCCCTGTGTCTGGCCATCTTCATAGTGGCTAGGGTGAGCATCCCAGTTGTCATTTGCACTCTGCCTCCAAGGCAAACGTGGGACCCCTTCAGGGGTCTCCAGCACCTAAGTCTTAGCTGCCTCTTGCTCCACCAGCCTCCCTGCTTACCCCATACATTATTTATGGCCAATTATTTGCCTCCCGCTAGCACCAGATGCTGCCTGCCAAAGCTGTAACCTCCCTGTGTCCTCTGGAGAGGACTAGGGGCGGCTTCCCTCTTACCAGCCTCCCCTGCTCTCCATGTCCCTTCCTCTCCCAGTGTATGGTGCAACCTGCCCCTCTTCCGACACACAATATACACCTCGTAAGCACGGTTCCTCCTTTGCTAAGCCAGCTGCTACAGTGGGCAAGCTCCCTGCTTTCCTTTAAGGTTGAACATGTTGTCTCTTCGGGTCTTGCAGCTGAAAGTGTGATCAGGATCACTTTCCCCTCCCAAGTGAGAGGGAAACAGCGCCCGGATCTGGTGGCTCCAGGGCAGCTGTATCCATGAGGCACTTACAGCCAGCTTGTTGGCTTTGTCTCCTTGTCTCGGTCCTGTTCTGAGGTCACAGATCCTTTCAGAGATTCTGGCAGTGCTCAATGCCATCTTGTTCTGAAATCAAGCTGTGCTACCACAAACACCCACCCATCTCCCCCTCTACTCTTTAATATTTTTTTATTACATTTAATTAACGTATCAATCTCTGTATGCGTGTGGGCACATGTGGGCCATGGTCAGAGGACATGTTGCAGGAATTAGTTCTCTTCTTCCACCACGTGGATCCCACGAATCAAACCCAGGCACCTTTTACCAGCTGAGCCATTTTGTCAACACCTTCCACCCCACTCTTCATAGGAACAACCACAGGAATCACTACACGCTCGCTCGGATGCTAAGCAGCCGAAATGTTTTATATATTTGTTGCCTTTAACTGTCTATGAAACAGGTATTTTGCTTGTCCCCACTTTAATCACTAATGGTTGCGCCTCAGATTAACCTTATTGGCTATAGTACTTGCCCCTGTGCAAAGCTGCTATCCCCATTTGATAGATGAGAAACCCAAGGCATGGGGGGGTGTGTGTGTGTGTGTGTGTGTGTGGGGGGGGGGGGAGATGTGGTAGAGTTAAGGAAGTTGCTGCGAGTATGTGATGGAGCAAATCGGATAGATGCCTACATCCACATACTCTTGGTCACTTCACTTTTTTCTGCCATTGCTTCTTCCTCCTTCCCTTTCTCTGGCTCCTTCTCTTTCTCTTCTCTGTACTGGATATCAATCAATAGGGTCTTGTAAGCACTCTGCCACTGAGCCAGGTTTTTCTTTTTGGATAAGGGCCTTGCTGTATAGTTCAGGTTGGCTTTGAATTCATGAATCTTTCTCTGCCTCCTATATGCTGGGATTACAAGCGTATGCCATCACATCTAGCTTCCCAACCCTTTCTCCGCACACCCTAGGGCCACCTCCAGTTTGCAGCCCTGCAGTACTTCCTGCTGATAGTGAATGCACTTGTCTCTGCTGTCCGAGTTAATTATTTCCAAAAAGCCATTTGGAACTCACTCTGCTGGATCTGATATGTTCCTTTTGGCTAATTTAATAGCTTTGCTTTCAAAAACGTATGTGCTTTGGAAACTTGTTTGCTGATGGATTGCTGTGCAGAGTTTTCCATCTTCGTTGTCTTCTTTGAACCTGGGCTCACACAGGCCTGTGGATTTCAGAGCTGGAGCAGTGAAGCAGGAGAGTAGCAGCCGCTCAACAGGAGTGAGGCGTTGGCTGACGGTGTGCCTGGGTTCAGCAGCCATGTGGGGCATGGAAGCTAGTCTCAAGTCCTGGGAAAGGATATCAGATCCCTGTAAGGAGAGGCAGCTTGGGCAGGTGAAGAGATGGCGCAGTCATTAACAGCACTTGCTGCTGTTCCAGAGAGCTCAAGTTCAGTTCCCGGCACCATGTCAGGCAACAAACAGCCTGTAACTCTAGTTCCAATGGATCTGACACCCTCTTCTGGCCTCTGCTCTCATGCACATTTGGTTAGTTCCCATGGATGGACACACACACATCGTAAAAAACGAAGCGCTGGAGAACACATCCCACAGGATCAGCTAAGCAGGACCCATGAGGCCTCACAGAACCTGAAGTGGCAATCACAGAGCCTGCATGAGTCTGCGCTAGGCCTCTGCATACATGTTGTGGCTGTTTAGCTTGGGGTTTCTGTGGGACTCCTAACATTGGGAGAGTCTCTGACTCTCTTGCCTGCTCTCGGGACCCTTTTCCTCCTCCTGGGTTTCTGTTTCCCGGTTGCTTGTCTGGTTTTGAAATGAGGGTTTGCATCCAGTCCTACTGCATTTTGTCATGCCGTTGTTGATAATCACTGTGAGGCCTGCTCATGTCTGAAGTGAAATGGAGGAGCAGTGGATCTGGGGGGGGAGTGGAGGAGGGTTGGGAGGAGGGCGAGGGGAGGCAACAGTTGGAATATATTGTACGACAAAAGAATAAATAGAAAAAAAGAAAAAGAAATGAAGAGGCAGCTTGTTTCAAGGAGGGGAGTGTGTCCCCAGAGGCTGAGAGCAGCTCTACCTGGGTGCCAGACTTGAAAGCATGATTAGTTTCTTCCTTGTACTTCTCTTGTAGCTGTATTTGCCAGTGTTTTAAGTTTGTAACAAGGTATAGAGGGCTAAGGATGCAGCCCAGTGAGGGACCACTTGGCTAACATACACAAGGCCCTGGCTCTACTCTCCAACATGGGGAGGGTTTGTATAACTTTAATAGTAAGACTAAAGTTATTGTAATGTGTAATTAAAAAGAAAACTAATTCATACAGGGAAATCTAGCCTCAGGCAAGTCTTGTTTTATGAACCTGGTGGATGAACATTTATAAACTTAACACCATGCCAGAAAGGCTCCCCGGAAAGTAAAATAGAACTCAATGGGAAGAGAGAGCAAAATCTGGGTTAACAACTGTAATAAAGTCATTTATATTTGTCTCTCTCTCTGTGTGTGTGTGTGTATAATATGAAATAGAGTGAGAGGTTTTTAAAGATTTATTTTATATTACTATGTATACACACACACACACACACACACACACACACACACACACACACATATACTGTTGCTGTCTTCAAACACACTAGAAGAGGGCATCGGATCCCATTACAAATGGCTGTGAGCACCATGTGGTTGCTGGGATTTAACTCAAAACTCTGGAAGAGCAGTCAGTGCTCTTAACTGCTGAGCCGTCTCTCCAGCCCTAGAGAGTGATTTTCCACTCCTACAAACAAGTTAAAAGTATACTAGTGAGCTGGGCCTGGTGGCGCAGGCCTTTAATCCCAGCACTCGGGAGGCAGAGGCAGGCGGATTTCTGAGTTCGAGGCTAGCCTGGTCTACCAAGTGAGTTCCAGGACAGCCAGAGCTATACAGAGAAACCCTGTCTCGAAAAACCAAAAAAAAAAAAAAAAAAAAAAAAAAGTATACTAGTAACTTTATATAAAGTCCCCTTCCCCACCCTGTCTTCCCTCCTCTCTCTCCCTCCTCACTTTGAGTCTCACTGAACAGGGTCTCACTCCATAGTGCAGGCTGGCCTAGAACTCACTATGTAGCTGTGGGATCTCGAATTTAAGATCCTCCTGTCTCAGCCTCTCAAATGTGAGGATTACAGATATGAGTCTGTCTTTTTCAGTCACCACCACCACCACCATCCCCATCACTATTTTGAGACAGTGTTTTACTGTGTAGCCCAAGCTGAACTCCCAATCCTCCTGTTCCAGTCTGTTCCAGGGATTTACAGCATGTGCCGCCACACTTGGTTCTTAGGTTCTTAGGTTCAGCCTGTCTGGTGAGGTATGGTAGCTTCTTATTGTTATTTCAATGCTGATAACACTTGGCTGTAACTTGGCTGTTACAGATTTTCATTGATGGGTCTTCTGTCTCCTGGTTCCTAAAGGCTTAATCTGGGGTTCCTATGAATATGACTTTATTTGAAAACAGGATATTTGCAGATGTAGTGAAGCCCAGCTGAGGGTGGCCTCTAATCCAGCACAACTGTTGTTCTTCTAAGAGGGGAATGAGGAAGGAGACCAGAGCTGCACAGCAGGAAGGTAATAGAGTGAGGAAGGAGAGGAGGACCCTGTGAGCACAAAGGCAGAGAGTAGAGAGCTGTGTCTAGAAGCCGAGGACCGCCAAGGTCAACCACGGACCCCAGAAGCTGCAAGGCACAAGGGAGGCTTTTCCTCTGGCACCTTCAGAGAATGCATGGCCCGCCTGACTGAAGGGATTCAGGACTGCAGAGGCCTTGGCTCCCTGTCTGAAAAGGAGGAGCCAGAATGAATTGATTCCCTCCAAGCCTTACCTTGTTTAGCTTGGTAGAGCAATAAATAAAGAGCGGAGGAATCATCGAGCCTTGAGAACTTGTTCTCAGCATGTCCACAGGCTGTGCAGCCTGTGGTCTCGTCTACCATCTCTCTCAAGACCCCAAGCTGACCCTTCAGTGGCTTGATCATCCCAGCAGCAATGACAAAGGAAAATCCATCATAAATAAAGCCCTTGAGCTGAGGCAGCTCTTCTGTGCGTAGGTCCTAAGTGCCCTACTCAGGCACTAAAGCCCTGACGTCAAGCCAGTTCTGATCGGCAGGCTCTCACCTCTGCATTATTTATCACGCTGTCTCTAGCAGCCTCTTTCTTACACAGATGTGAGAGCTCAAAACTACCCTCATTTTCCATCCTCTAAGAGTGCAAACACGAGCTGGTGGTGGAGTCTGGCTGGGGCTTGTGTGGATACCCCAGCCTGTCACACTTCCTCAGAGAGTGTGAACTGCAGGAGTCAAAGGCAAGTCCCGCCACAGCAGCGAGCCCGTGCCAACGATGTGAGAACAGACTGAAGCTGTAGATGTTCTGCTCATCTCTGACCGAGCTGGCACAGAGTTACTCTGAGGACCCTAGACTTACAGATCAACCAAATGCTGCCTCTGCCTGGATCACAGGGGCTGGAGGGGCAAGTCACAGTGGGATGGACATTTAAGATGGCCATGGACCCTTAGAAAGCATCTGGAGGGAAGTGATAATTACAGACACTGTAATGTCACTGAGAAACAAGTTCCTCTTGATGTCAGTGCTGTAGCCTGCGGTCTGTCCGCTGCCCCATCTATGTTGAAATCTACACACCTTATGAACAGGATTAACACCCCTATAAAAGAGAATTATTATTTACTTTCAGTTTTTGTGATAACCAAACACCTGAGAAGTTACTTAAGGATCAAGGTTTATTTGGGCTTACAGTTCGAAGGGCTACAACCCATCATGGTGGGGAAACCATGGCAACAGAAGTTGAGGAGACTGTCACATAGCATCAGCAGTCAGGAAGCAGAAGACAGGAAGTAGGGCGAGGCTACTGAACCTCAAGACCCATCCCCAGTAACTTACTTCCTTAGTGAGACTCTACCTCCTGTTCCACCGTATACCAAAACAGCACTACTAGCTACGGACCTAGTGTTCCAACGCATGATCCTGTGTGGATATTTCTAACCCTTTCCACTGTGTGAGGTGGTATCAAGGGGGCTCCCCTATGAACTAGGAAATGGGCCCTCACCAGACACCACATCTGCCAGCACCTTGACCTTGGACTTCCCAGGCTCCAGAACTGAAAGAAGTAAGTTCCTGTGGTTTATAATTTTTATTTATATTGGGATTTTGCTTGTTTGGGTTTTTTGAGACAGTCTTTCTTTGTAGCACTGGCTATCTTGTAATTCATTCTATAGACCAGGCTGGCCTCGAACTCAAGAGATCTGCCTGCCTTTGTCTCTTGAATGCTAGTATTAAAGGCACATGCCACCACACCTAGCAGTTTATAATTTTTAAATTAATTTTTTTTTTACCCACTTATGTGGATAGACATGCCACAATGCTTGGATGGAGGTCAGAGGAAAACTTGCAGGAGTCAGTTCTCTCCATCACAATATGAGGCTGGAGTTGTTGACTTTGACAGCAAGCACTTAGACCCGCCTAGCCTTATCTCACTGGCTGAACTGTGTTTATAAGCAAGCCCTCAGTCTGTAACATTTTACTATTGCAGCCTGAATGAACTAAGAAAACCCCAATTTTGTCTCCCGCTCCCCCCCCCCGCATTCACTTCTTGTGTAACAAGTTACCACAAATTTGGTAGATTAAAATAAACAGTGTCACAGTCCTGGAGGTCAGAAGCCCCAATTGTCAAGAAGCAGGAGGCTGTGGGCACCCAGCCAGGCTCCTGTGATACACAATGTCCCTCCTCCTCCCCAGGACCTGGCTGCCCCTCTTGGTAGTTTCTGTCTGTCCTTCCTTTGAACACCCACACCCACACTCCATGGGTGATCAGGTACATATCACCAAAGGAAGCCAGCCACACATGGGAGCACTGTGCAAGATGCAGAAGAACTTCATCATGTTAGGGCTAGGCTTTGACCCCTATGCCAACAGGTACATCCACCTGCCTCAACCCTACCCACATCTCCTCCACTCATTTTGACCATTTCAGTTCTACCTGTCATTGTTCATGGTCCCCTGGTAAATGCGAGCTTATTCAAGGCACTGGTTCTACCTCTGGGACATGAGTGGAGATTCCAGGCTTCTTAGCCATGATGGTACCTGCGTGTGCTGGCTTGTTGCTGCTGCTGGTTAGTCTACACTCCCGCCCCTGAGCTGCCTCTCTAACTCACTCATCTCTGGGCTTGTGAAGGCACAGGAAGAAGATGCACATTCAGGAACCACGCTTCCTCATCTCAGACCCAAATGCTTGAGAGTTACCGTCTCATGCTGCCTGGGACACAGCCCAGGGACTAACCAACCACACAAGCTGTGTCTTCTGTTTTACTCCTGTCCTTTTGCTGTCACAAGGAAAAGAAGAATGGGTGTGAGAAGCTGAATAGTTTCATTTCATTGTGGAAACAAGAATGCCAGATTTTCCTGGAGGGCGGTGACGGCTGCCCCTTCTTTTTAGGGCTCATAGACGGATTAAACACAGGAAGACACAACTTTAGGTTCTTCTGTGTCCTTGAGTGGCTGCTGCATCTTTTCTAGGGCTGAAGTTAGAAAACTCCAAATAGCTCCCGTAGCAGGTTGGTTCGGTCATCCGGGTTCTCAGTGGCTCTCGCGCCCGGACTGTTCCCCCTCCCTGTCCTCTCACGGCTCACCCCCACAGGCCAGGTGGGCCCCAGGCCCTTTGGACCTGTTATTTCTTCCACCCGGAGCACTTCTCCCACAGGTGAGCCCATATTCTTGCTCCCCTGGATGGCTTTGTTCTAAGGGCACATTCCCAGGAGGGGCCCCGACTGTTTTCTTGTAATTGCAGCCACCACCCCATCTTGGCCACCTCACCTAGCCTGCCTCAGTTTCCCGTCCAGATTGGCCACCTCATGGGTCACTTACTGACTTTGCCTTCTGTCTTCCCTTTTCACGAGCTCCGGCTGGGTGGTAGGTAGCGCTTGCCTGGCACTGCGGGCCTGCCTTTCATCCTTAGCACTGAGACAATCGAAGCAGACCGAGACTCCATGAGGACTGCTTCACCCATTTTGTTACCACTGTGAACCCAGACCAAGGAGATCACTGAGTCTGGTGGTCAGGGAGAAATTTTATAACATATGTCCAAAATCATATAAGCATGCTACCAATTTACCCTTGCTATTTCTGCCTCTAGGAATTTATCCCTCAGATGCAATGAGTGTTAGAAATGTTACAAAAGGCAAAAGACTGGAGATAATGAGAGCTGATGCTTAATTACCACTTATCCCATGTCAGCCTCCTTTCTACACGTTTTCTGCGTATGAACACATTTAACTTCACAACAACCCCGAAACCTCTTATTAATGTCTGGTTTTCTTTTTTCCAAATGCAGAAACCGGCAAAGGCATTGGAGCCAGGACTGAGGACCTGGGTCTGATCAAGAGAATAGATTTGCCCCGGCATGGCGGCTCACACCTGTGATCGCAGCATTAGTGGATTGCTGTGAGTTTGAAGTCAGCATGGACAACATAGGAAGGTTCTGTCTTCAAACAGATAAGCAAACACCCCACCCGGCACAAGTTCACAAGTTCTGTGGGTCAAATATGCTGTGTGTCACCTCTGCAATCTCCCGTACAACAGTGTGAAGTGATGACAGAGAAAAGAGAATACGTCCTTACATATCCTGTGTGTGTACTCTGAAATTATATCTCCCAAATTACATTTACCATGTTGATGGATATTGCTGGGAAGCAGCCAGCATTATCAAACTCCAGAGACAACCAGGAACCAGCATGACAGACTGTTCCGCAGACAAAAAGCACATGAATTCATGGTGCTGCCCTCTGTTGGTTTTGATAAGCCAAGAAAGGATTCAATGTTGCCTTCTGTAGTCTCTAAAAGTAATTAAAAGGCTATCTCTAAGCATTCTATCTATTTAATGTGTGTTTTACCTGCATGTATGTTTGTGCGCCATGGCCAGAAGAGTTCATCAGATCCCCTGGAATTGGAGTTGGAGACGTTTGTGAGCCTCTCCATGTGAGAGCTAGGAATGGAACCTGAACTGGGCCGCTTCTCTAATCCCTTTTAAAATAATTTTTAAAAGCTTCCTTCTTTCCACGTAAGCTTCTTTTTGTCCCAAATTATGTTGGGAGCCTAGCCTGTCAAGATGGAAGAACTGTTAACCGTCTTGAAAAATCTTTGTGAGATATTAACTTCAAAAGGTCAGTTAGTAAAGAGAATTATATTACATCTGGCTCCATTTAAAGACTCAATACACTATGCATTAGCAGTTGTTATTTTCGAGATGATGAAATCACTAGTGGTTGCTGGCCACGAACTGGCTGTATAGCTGAGGATGACCTTGTGAACTCCTGATCCCCCTGCCTCTACCTCATATTATAGGTATGTACCACCATACTGGCTTTCAACTTTGCATGTTTAAAAACTTCTGGTCTTTGTGTTCTTTACATATTTGTAAGAAGATGAATTACTTTTGTAATTAAAGGAACTTGTTTTTAGCAGAAACAGCTGGGCCTTTGGGAAGATCCTTTGTAGCAGCCATCCAAATATTATGCAAGCATCCTTTAAGCATCAGTTCTATTTCCAAAGGTATTTTCTACAGAAATCCTTGCATGTGAATCTGCTATAAGTCCAGCAACAGTTACTGTAGTGTGAAAATTTATGCAGAGTTCAAACCATTTATAGACGGTAAGGGTACATACAGTAAGGTGACCTTACCATGACAAAGCCTACAGCTACTTCTAACCAAATCCAAACAAGGTAATGAGATCTGAGTAGACATATCCAGGCTCCAACACAGTGAGAGCAAGCACAAAGGCATTGGAAGGAAGTGACACTCATCCCAGGAGGACACCAAGAGCCTCTTGTCATGTGTGGGAGGTGGTGACAAAGTGGCCTCTTATTTGCTCTGGACTTTTGAGATATTTTTAAAGCAAGTCTGCATATGAAGAGATAAATATTATTTTAAATAACCAATTTAAAGTATGCAGTAAAAGTATGATATAGTTTTAGAATAAGAAAGCCACCCTGGGGGTTGGGGTGTAGCTCAGTAAAGAGAGCTCTTGTTCAGCATGTGTAAGATGATTCTCAGGACCCCCAAACCAGACCCAAATTCCAAAATGCCCTCCCATTGGGCTGCAAGTGGGCTTTACTTATCTGGGTCACAGGCTCAGTCCCTCGTGAGAGGACATGTGGTATGTAAACACTGGTGTGACTGTATGGCACGCTGCATTAATGAATCCCAAACAACAGTACCTGTGAGGAGCTTGGGACAGCAAGAACGGCCCTGTGAGGAAAATCAGGTGAGACCTGCCTGTGAGCCTATTCCTCAGGGAAGGCACGGATTTCCAGTCTGCCTAGGCTACAAAATAAGACCCTATCTGTTAGCATTTCTTCTAGGCTCCGCCCCACAGTTACTTGGCAACAGCCAGGTGTACCTGACTCACTAGAAAAGGGGCTGCTTGCCCCCTCCTCACTCTCTCTCTTGCTCTCTTCCCCCTTCCCCCTTCCCCCCTCCCTTCTTTCCCCATTTCCCTCCCCCCCTCTCTCCATGTACTCATGGCCAGCCTCTACTCCTCTTTTCTCCCTCCTCAATCTCTGCCTTTCTTGGTCTCTACTACCCCCTCAACTCCCCTCACTATGCCCTAAATAAACTCTATTCTATACTATACCTCAGAGGGAAAGGATGGCTGTGTACCTTAGGGGGGAGGAATGCCTCAGCATGGGTCCACAGAGGCAACCCCCCCACACACACACACATCCCGCACTGTACTGTGCCTCCACCAAGCATATCCCTGGTCTTCTTTTTATTTTTATTTTATTATTTATTTATTTAATAAAACACTACACTATCAATCAATCATTTGAGAAAAAAAGAAAAGTCAGGTGGGAAACCAATTGCTTCTAGGCTGCCTGCCAGACAATTAAGAGTATGCCCAAGATGCGGAAGCAGGAGGGTGGGGTCGGGAGTAACTTTGCCAGCCAAGTAAGTAGACCAGTTTCTCCCTGGGGCTTTATTGTCCATTCTGAAGTTACAGGTCTCCTCAGAGCACTTTTTAAAATGTGCAGCTATGGTCTCCATTTTATCGGTGTGGTGTGGAAAATGAGGAACAGTGGCTCACCCCCAAATCATGCACCACTAAGATGGCAAATCTGGCATCGGAACCTGGGTGCTCTCAGGCCGGACACTGGTCCCTCCTTGGGAAATGATCCATCTGGGACCATGAAGGAGACTAAAGCTGGCATCGGGTCATCTATTAAAGATTCAAGCTGGCTTGAGGGGCAGCAGAGTCCACACCCGAAGGTGCAGAGAGCACCACCCAGGGGCTTTCACTGTGACGGGGGTGGGGGTGGGGGGCAGCTGGAGGCGTTTCCTGGTGACTCTGTGCCAGGCCTTGCTGCAGTCAGTCACCTCCTGGGTCTTGTTGATGCCCTCAAACACTGACTCTTTATCCACACTCCTGCATATATGGAACTTCCAACCATGCCACTGTGGAAATGAATTTCTAGCCAGTTATCTCTGGCTGCAGAAAAACAGGAGACTTGAAGACTATTTGAGTTCTATTTTTACTAAAATCCCATTAACGGGTTTCTATTAGAACAATTAAAGTGTCAAGGCCTGTTGTTCTGCAGGCTGTGAAGGAGGGCTGCATTGTGAGCTATTGAAGGCACAGAACTGTTTTCAAAGACTCTGCCCCCCACCCCCCACCCCAAGGGTGTAAGTTTAAGCCCCAAGGTAGGTTTTCTTAGCAGCTAATTTGATAACACCCTCTGCAGCTGGTCTGGATATAACTGTGGTTGAAATAACCTTATCTCCCTTCTCCTGCTTTCTCTTCTTCTTCTACCTCCTCCTCTTCTCTTCTTCCTTCTCCTCCTCCTTCTGATTTGCTCAAAACTGGTTGAAAGGCTTCAACCTGCTTCAGAGAAGGAATGTAAATTTCTCTCACACCTTGCCAGGCACGCAGAAGCCAAGTGTGAATTTTTCCAGAGCTTCCGAGATCCAGTCCTGTCTCTACTTTTTACAGCTTAAGATCCGCTCAACCCAGGTGAGCCAGGGACTGTCCTTATTGTGGTGATGCCCCACCACATGAACACATGTATCTTGACTGCAGGCACATTTGTAGTGAGGGCTCTTGCAATTCTGATTTCCTGGAGCAGCTTCTGGTTAACCGGCTGTGTGCTTCAGGCAGCCAGGAGGTCCGGGTCAAAGCACTAGAATGTCTAGGTCCAGAATATTCACGATGACACGGGGTCCTGGCTTTCCTGTCTGTCCCTCAGGGAGCTCTGTGGCTTTCCACTACCTCAGGCGTCACTACCATCCATACCTCTGCTACTTAGGCCCGCTTTTGCCTCTTCTCAAGAACAGGCCATACCACAGACTCCCCCTTTTCTTGTTCCAGAACCAGCCACTGTGCTCTTTCTGTTTGGAATGGCTCCCGTTGGACTTTGCACGCAGCCAGCTCTGTATCTTCCCTTGAGGGTTGCTTCCTTGAATCCGTCGTATGAAAAATGTCTCCAGCTGTTTGCCTTCACACATACTTTAATTCACGTCATATATCTCACTGCAGTCTGGTTTGCCATCTTTCTCATCCCACAGAATGCAAACTGCACAAGGGGCAGGAGGGATGGCCAGCTCCCCATTCCCCACTGTGGACCCCCCACTTACCGCTGGCACAAGGCAGAAGCGCCTTCCTGGGGGGATGGATGAGTGACTGAATAGGACCCACTTCTGTTCCCAGCAGAATCCACACAAGATGCCAGAAACCAGGGAGCCCCATCTGCCTTGCAGGAAGTTAGCTGAGTCTGGGTTGTTCTTTCTCTGCACAATGGGGCCCCCCACAACAGTGAGCCTTTCTCAGTGTGTTGGGACTAGGGAATGAGCATGGAGCAGAGGTAGGCAGGGGAGTAACAGCCAGGACTGCAGATTAGACATATACAATCAGATCCAGAGGTTCCTCAGCGTTCTTCTGCCAATTGAGATATTCAGACTGAATAGGCCATAGACCCCAGAGGCAAAATGCCATACAAAGTAATATTTTAAAAATAGCAATGTGCAATCTCAGGAATAAGCTTGAACTCTCAATGGTATGAGCAGTGTTCTGAAACAGAAAGTGGAGTCCTTTTTAAACTGCAGATAATGGTTACGTGATGGGTGTAGTCTGGGCCTGGATTTCTTAAGAATGACAGAGTGCTTGTTCCCTGTAGAAGGAACCAAGAGGGAAGAACTAAGAGTTCTGCAAGAGATGCTTGGTGGTGTCATGAGAGAGGGTTGCCCTGACCTGGTTCTACTGCTAACTGCCCAGTACAGAGGTCCATGTAGCTGTCAGCTAAGTTTAGCCCTAGCTACTGTTGAGACATCTGACAGTCACTTAACCCTCCTGTTTAAACGGTAATTTACATCTTGGGGTTGTTGTAAAAGAACACATATTTACAGCAGTTGAAGCAATGCCAGACCCAGAATAAGCTCTTAATAAAGTCATTATTAGTCACACCTATAACTTTTTGTCTCTCTCCTTCTCTTCTCCCTCATCCCTAAAGGAGTTTTTAAAAAGATTTGTTTATTTATTTTATGTATACGAGTACACTATAGCTGCACAGATGGTTGTGAGCCTTCATGTGGTTGTTGGGAATTGAGTTTTCAGGACCTCTGCTTGCTCCAGTCAGCCCCGCTCGCTCCGGTTGACTCCGCTCACTCTGGTTGACCTGTTTGCTCAGTCCCTGCTTGCTCCCACCCGAAAATGTACTTATTATTATACATAAGTATAATAATACTTATGTACTTATACAAAATAAGTACTTAATAATAAAATGTACTTATTATTATACATAAGTACACTGTAGCTGTCTTCAGACACACCAGAAGAGGGTGTCAGGTCTCATTACAGTGGTTGTGAGCTACCATGTGGTTGCTGGGATTTGAATTCAGGATCTTTGGAAGAGCAGTCAGTGCTCTTATCCACTGAGCCATCTCATCAGCAACCCCCAAAGTAGTTCTTAGAGAAACTTCTCTATTCATACAAAGATATGACAGAAAGTTAAAAGACAAGCTACAAGCCAGGCCTGCAGGTGCAGGTATGCAATGTAAGCAACTTGGGAGGCTGAGGCAGGAATATTTTCAAGGCCAGCCTGGGTTCCAAGAGTGAGACCCTGCCTCAAAAAGACAAAAAGAAAACAATGTTAATTTTGTGTTAGGTCTTTACTGTGTTTTTTAAATTGCTGTTAATTAATTAACTAGCTAATTAATTAATTAATTTATAAATAGGGTCTCTTGTAGCCTGGGTTGGCCACTAACTTACTATGTAATAGAAGATAATGTTGACTTCCTGGTCTTTCTGCTTCCAAGTTCTGGGATTACAGGTATTTACCACCATGCCTGGTTTTATGCAGTGCTGGGATTCAAACCCAGGACTTTGTGCATGTTAAACAAAAGGTCTCCAAATGGGGTAAGCATCTTTTGATGTATTATGAGCAAAGCTCTCTGGCAGGGCAGAAGTGTCTCGAACTTTACCTTCTCTCTGACAGACCTGACAGACCCTGCTCTTATGTCTGCTGTTCTGAAAGCAGCCCCTTTGACAAAAGGGTCACTCCACTGTCACTCTGAGGAAACACCACTCCTGATGCTAAAGCCCTGACTACTGCTTCAGGAGGCCTTGTGGCAGTCACAACTACTTCAGGCAACCTGCACCAGCATTGGAAGGCTCTGCCCTGATGGGCTTCTGATGTTCCTCTTCACCCTGTAGGGACAGGAAGGGGAACACCTCCCCAATGACTCAAGCCTTTGATTGGTACCATGCAACGGTTGTGATTGGTCCTTGTGGGAGCTGAGTGACCCGGGATATTGGAAAACACACCGGGGCAAGGCGGGAGCTGGCAGCTTCTCCTGAGTATATAAACAAGAGTTGCTGCTTGCTGTGTGTTAGGCAGGAAATGTCCTACACATGCTCCTGTGCTTGAAGCCTTGGTGCCCAGCTGGTGGTGTGGCTTTGGGGAGTTGTGGTCCCTTTGGCATGTAAAGACCAGCAGGTAGGTGAGCCTGAATATTGTACCCCAACTCTACTTGTAGTCTTTCCCTCTGTTTCTTGATCTACCAAGAAGCAAGCAAGCTCTGCTGCACACTCCCACTGCCAAAAATTCCACTCTGCCTTCTTCACCATAATGAAACGGCAAGCCCACGCAAGTCCTTCCTCCAGTAACTTGCTTCTATCAGGTCTGGAGAGATGGCTCTGCTGTTAGAAGTACTAGTTGCCTTCCTTCTTGCTTAGCTTCTTTGGGTCTGTGGAGTGTACATGGTATCTGTATTTTATGGCTAACATCCACTTATAAGTGAGTACATACCATGCATGTCCTTTTGGGTGTCGGTTACCTCACTCAGGATGATATTCTCAAAGATTAATCTGTTTGCCTGCAAAATTCATGCTGTCTCTGTTTTTCAAAGCTGAATAGTATTCCAGTGTGCAGATGTACCACGTGTTCTTTATCCATTCTTCAGCTGAGGGACATCTAGGTTGTTACCAGTTTCTGCCTTAGAAGAGGGAATAAAACAGTCATAAGAGGCAGACGGAGTGAGGGAACTGGGTGGGAGAGGGGATGGGGAGAGGGATGGGGGATTCAGGATCAGGTGTGGAAAGGGGCAGGAGGGATGGCCAGATGGTCATAAGAATGAATAGAAATCTGCAACTGATGGGGCTGGGGAGCCAAGGGACATCTCCAGGAAGAGACAGAGACCAGGAATAAGAGAGGTGCCAAAGAATCAATGGGAGAATCCTTAGCTGTGACACACAGCATTGGGGATATGGAACCTGAAGAGGCCACCTCCTGTATCCAGGCAGGAATCCCTGTGGAACTATAGAGACACCAATCTGCCCACAATACTTTTGACCTGAAATTTATCCTGTCTACAAGAAATGCAGGTGTAGGGGAAGGAGCAGAGACTGATAAAACAGCCAACCAATAACTGGCCCAACTTGAGACCCATCCATGGGCAAGCACCAATCCCTGACACAATTAATTATGCTTGCAGACAGGAGTCTGGCATAGCTGTCCTCTGAGAGGGTCCACCCAGCAGCTGACTTAGACAGATACAGACAGCCACAGCCAAACAATGGATGGAGCATGGGGACTCTTATGGAAGAATAGGAGGAAGGATTGCAGACCCCTAAGGGGATAGGGACTTCACAGGAAGACCAACAGAGTCAACTAATCTGGACCCTTGGGGTTCTCAGAGACTGAACCACCAACCAAAGTACATACACGGGCTGGACCTAGGCCTCCCTGTTCATATGTAGCAGATGTGCAGTTTGGTCTTCATGTGGGTCCCAAACAACTGGAGGAGGGGCTACTCCAAAAGCAGTTGCCTGTACATAGGGTATGTTCTTCTAGCTGGACTGCCTTGTCTGGTCTCAGTGGGAGAGGATGCGCCTAGCCTCACAGAGACCTAATGTGCCAGTGTCCGGGGAATACCCATGGGAGCCCCCACCTGCTCAGAGAGGAATGGGGGGAAAGATTGTAGGAGGGGGTGACCAGGAATTGGGCAGTGAGTGGGATGTAAAATGAAAAAGTAAAATAATAATAATAATAATAATAATAATAATAAAATTTTACAAAAGTACTTGTTGCTCTTGCAGAATACCTGGGTTAGTTTCTAAGCACCCAAACCAGTGATTCACAACCATCTGTAACTCCAGTCCCAGGGGATCCGATGCTATCTTCTGACCTCCAGACATATGTAGTGCACATGCACACACAGGCAAAGCACTCATACACATAAAATTTTAAAAATTCTTTAAAATGTAAAAACTAAATTGCTTCTGTTGGGTAGTGTCACGACAGTGAGGAAGTCTTTTTGTTAATCAGAGGCTTCTCTCTTGTGCTCTGTCCCCACTGTGTCATCCCTAGGCTCCAATGAAAAGCTTCTAAGTGGTCTTCTTACTAATGGTCTTGCTTATGCATAGAAGAGGCAAAGCAGGTTGCATGAAGATCAGACAAAACCCTGGAGTTGCCAGCCCTGGTAGTCAGCAGCAGATAGGAGATAGCTGAGGCGTTCTGAAGGATCGGCAGCAACTGGGGGCCCCCCACACCTAGAGCTTAGAACTGTTACCAGCAAGAGGCAACTAGAAGACGGAAGTGCGTGGAGAGCTAAGAGACCCAGTACCCCAGCCGGACTTCACACTGACACTGAACTAGTCCAATAGTTGAACTGTAACACTAGGGAGGCAGCTCCGGCGTTCCAGAGAGTGAACAAGGAGAGTCTACAAGAAGCAGAGTCTGTGGAAAAGAGGCTAGAAAGAGCCACAGGTCTGGGGTGGAGACAGGACAGCAGGAGATTAGGCCCTTTATTTACTGAACTGAGAGCTGCCAAGGTTTAAAGGGCTGTAGTTCCCAGCACACAAAAGTTTGGGAGTGGGAACTCCAGTCTCAGGATGTTGACACTCTTAAGTGCGAAGCAACAAGCTTCAGCCTTGAGCTCTAAGAGCAAGACACCTCCAACTTCCAAAGTCTGACAATGTAAGCCATAAGCCTATGGCTGTCAAAACCCAGCCCCGAGCCTCTGGAACTTGGCTAGTAAAGCAGGGGGAGCTGTCCCTTAGGTAGCCTTCATTCCTATCTAGGCAGAACAAAAGAGCCCCAGCCCACCATCTGGGCCACATCTGGGAGTATGTTATCTTCATAGCCTTTAACACCAAACTAAACAATACATCAGCTATAAAAATCAAGGAGGAACATAAACTCTAGAAGAGTGCTTCCTCTGGAGGTGGGGGTAACAGGCAATTGCAGGAGAAACGTGATTGTCTTAGAAAGGAGTAGAAGTTCATGGGGATCTACTGTATTATGTCATAGCATAGAAATGAACTATATATATATTCCTTTTTTAAAATCAGATTTTTATTTTTTTTATTTATATGAGTACATTACAGCTGTCTTCAGACACACACTAGAAGAGTGCATCGGATCCCATTACAGATGGTTGTGAGCAACCATGTGGTTGCTGGGAATTGAACTCATGACCTCTGGAAGAGCAGTCAGTGCTCTTAACTGCTGGGCCATCTCTCCAGCCCAATATATATATATATATATATATATATATATATATATATATATATATATATATATTCTTTTGTATGTATCAAACACAAACAAAATCCTACTATTTTCTTCCTTGATACAGGATCGCCCAAGTTGGCCTTGAACTTAGAGACCTCCAGCTTCAGCTTCCTGAATGCTGGGATTAGAGACAGGCATCATCCCACCTAGCTAACAAGAAGTATGTTCACCAGTTTGGACTCATTCTTCCCTGGGACCATTAAGCTCTCAGTTTGGGAAGGGTTAAACCCTCCCCAGCTTCTGTCATCTTGTCCCCCCACCCCCAACATTAGTCCTTTTTGAGTTCTCAGTGTTAAGACCCTCTTGATGGCCTGAAGACAGAACCTTCTCTCAGGATACGGACAGGGCAGTGTGGGACCTGGAGGGTCCTTGCCATACCATTTAGATGCCAGGGAGGAGGTTGGTATGTCTGAGCTGTAATTACACAGTGATATTCTTCCCCATTTAGCTCAGCAGAACGCTTTGTTTTCTCCAAAGACACACACATAATATAACCCAAGGCAAATGATTTTTATATGGTTTGTTTTATTTGAAGTTAGCAGAAAACCCTTTGAAAATCACAATGGTCTATGGAAATCATGGCATCTCAATGAAATAAGGTCTTAAATTTTTATTAGCTTTTTAAAAAGTCTTAAAAAAATCAGAGGACTTTTCATGGCAGGTCATACACCAATATAGTTTGTCATTGGCATGTGGCTCTTTTCCTCACTAAAAACCTTTGGAATGATTTGAGGAATTTAGTGGGTGAAACCCACCAAAAAAAAAAAAAAAAAAAAACAAAAAGAACACATAGAACAAAAAAAAAAAAAAAAAAAAAAAAAAAATCGATCAAGGCCCATGTTAGCTTCAAACCTGAGAAAATATCTCCTGGACTGGTCCATGACTTGAAAAGAAGCATACTATTTAAATACTTCTGGACTCAGAAAGAACTAATGTATGGAGGACATAATGGGAGTCATGGAGGGTTTAACTCTTCCCAAACTGAGAGTTGTATCTTGGATTGAAAAATATGAATGGAGGATGTGGGGTCATGGCTTAGGAGTGAACACTTGCTTAGCGTTTATGAGGCTCTGGCTGCAGTCCTCAGCAAGAGTCTTGGCACAGGAAGTCCTGAGAAGATGACAGTGTTCTTTGAACATTTAAAAACTATTCTGCTCTTGAACAGAGAGATCAGTCTCCAACCTTCAAAACAATTCCCCACATTTTTCCTTCACACCTTTGTTACCCTTGGACCTGTTTCTTAGCTACTCATTCATTCTTTTGTATCCAAAGAAAACGTTCCCAGGCTAGTTTTAGTTCTTCATGCAAATCCTGTGACAATGAAGCCAGCTTTTTTTTTTTTCTCAAGGATTAAACTAGGGCTGAAGTTGTCATTTGGGTTTGGATCTCTCTCTCTCTCTCTCTCTCTCTCTCTCTCTCTCTCTCTCTCTCTCTCTCCCTCCCTCCCTCCCTCCCTCTCTCTTGGTAATTAGCCATGGGTGGGAGTTAGCAGGAGCTGGATGTCTGTTCTGAGTTCTGAAACAAGTGACTCCCAGGCACTATTTTCAGAGCTGTGCTGACACTTGTTAATAATGTTGGTACATACAATTGTGCTCATTCTAAACCCATTTAGACATAGGACAATAATTGAGAAGCCAGGAAAAGGGAGAGGCAATTAAGTTAAGTTGTTGGAGAGAGAATGCTAGAAATTTTAAATACAGTCTGAGATATCTTTTTCTGCCAGATGTATGCACTAGGGGATAAAATAAAAAGTATTTTTCACCTTCACAATGAATTCACTAGCTAGTTCTATAAGCTAATAGGGTTAGCTGGCCTGGATACCCTCCCCTTGCCCATTTCATGCAATGAAACTAGATACAATGTTGATGCTATTTTACCTAGTGTAACAGGATTTCTAGATTAGATTCTGGAAAGGATATTAGTGGAATATTTGGTGAAGTGTGCATAAAGCCTGTGGCTTAACATGTTGTATCAATGTTAACATCTTTGTTTGAAAATGTACCATGATTAAAGATGTTAGGGAAAGAATACAGGAATACATCCTGTCCTATGTTTATGATTGTTCTATAAATCCGAAATAATTTCCAAATACTGAAATGATGACCTTTAGCTGTTCTGACTCTGACTTTGGAAAAGCAGGCAGGAGACTTTCTGGGGCCAGAAAGGACCTTGTACCTTTCTTCAGATGAGAAGGCAAGCAAAGGGACAGCGGAGCTAGCAGCAGCAGCAGGGAGACCAGCCCAGTGCTGCTGCCAGACTATATGGAGTTTCTTCCTGAGGCCCTCACCCAAATGAAGCTGGGTCCTTGACCAGGCACATGAAAGAATTTCAGGATGAGTCAGAGTGAAGCAAAGTCAGTGAGTTTAGACAGACAGACAGACAGATAGATAGAAGTGGAGATAAGCAACAGTGCATGCTTAGAAAGTGTGGACATTTTGGAGAGCACTGCTTAAGAAAATGACATTAGTATGTATCCTAGACACAGAGCAGACTCCTGAGACAGAAAAGGGCAGTGCACACCTAATACATGGGTAAGCTTTCAAGAAAGTCACATTTATAATTCTGTGGCTTTTTATAGTGTGTGTCTATAATTCTGTGGCTTTTAAAGTTACATTGCTCAAAGGACATAGGATAATTTAACACAAGATTTGAAGATTAAGCAGTATTCTAAAATCAAATACAAGCTGCTGGTTTATTTACTTTTTCTTCAAGCATTTTCTTTTTGTATAAGAAATTGTAAAGTAGTTTTGAGGTGGGTTTTTTGTTGTTGTTGTTGTTGCTATTCTTTTTAAATACCCTTGTCTGAGTTTTTTAGAAAAGGGAATATTATCTCTTTGGACAATCTTCAAAGCAAATTTGCTGGTTGAACCTTAGTTCTTAAATCTCAGTGGACAAAGTACTTCAGCCAAACTCCAAGATTAGAAGCTCCTTTCTCTTGGATCCCCTTACATTTCCTGATCCTGCCTCCTGGGCTGGCAGAGGCTGCTGCTATTTGCCAAGCAAACTGTTTTGGTTTTGCAGTCTGCTTGATTAGCTCTGCAGACAAGCAGGAAGCTAGAAAAAATCCATGAAATGCTCAAACCAAAGAAGGCCTGGCCCACAGCTCCATTGTCATTTGCTCTCTCAGTAAGATGGTGTTGCTTCGGCGTGACATGCCCCATGTCTTTGCATTCTTGGTCCCCATCTGATGGCACTGTTTTGAGACATTATGAAATCTTCAGGCCATAGAGACTCACTAGAGAAAGCAGGTCAATGAGGGCTGGTCTTGAGCTTTAATTCCTGTCCTGAGCTCTACTTCCTTCCTTGCTGCTATGAAGAGATAAGTTCCATCTGCATGTCCCCATGACCACAGAGCAGCCTGCTGCCTTGTCTGCACCCACTCCCCTCAAAGTGTGAGTAAAATTAAACCCTTCATAGCAATGAGAAATCAGTACAGCGGCTCTGCTGAGGCGTCCTTGCTTCGCAGTACATTTTATCCACTACTAAGGGAAGACCACTCAAGAGGACAGTATCAACAATTAGCAATGGAATTCGAACTTTTAGAGACTGTAGTGGTTTGTATGAAAATCATCCCCACAAGTTCATAGAAATGGTACTCTACTCTTAGGACATGTGGCCTTGTTGGAAAAAGTGTATCACTGGGGGAAGGGAAGCAGGATTTGAGGTTTCAAAAGCTCAAGGGAAGTTCAATGTCATTCTTTCTGCTGCCCATGAATCAGGACGTTCAACTCTCCATCCTTCTCCAGCACCATGTCTGCCTGCATGTCACCGTGCTTCCTGCCATGATGACAATGGACTAAGCCTTTGTCCCAATTTAAAGTTTTCCTTTATAAGAGTTGCCATGGTCATAATGTCTCTTCACCACAGCAATAAAAACCCTAAGACAAAGACCTTTCTTTAGGTTTAGAGAAGTGGTTTTCAACCTTTTTAATGATATGATAGTTTCTCATGTTGTAGCAACCCCCAACCATAAAATTATTTCATTGCTAGTTCAGAACTGTATTTTGATAGTTATGAATTTTAAGTATCTGATATGCAGGATATTTAATACCCTGACCCTGACCCCCAAAAGAGTTGTAATCTACAGGTTGAGAACTGCTGGTTTAGAGAAATTCATTTTTTTAATGTGTATGTTTGTGTGTTCCTGTGTACATGGGTTCATGTGTATATGTGCATGTTAAGTATAAAAACCAGAGAATTAACTCTAGTGTCATTCCTCAGGTACTGTCCACCTAGGGTTGTTTGTTTTGAGACTGTTTTTCATTGGCTTACAGCTTGCTAAAGTAGGCAAGGCTGTCTGCTGGATCTCTGCCTCCCCAGGGCTACAATGTGCACAGCCATTATGCCTGCTATTTGCACTTGGCTTCTGAGGCTCAACTCAGGTCCTCCCATTTGCAAGGCAAGCACCTTACCATCTTCCCAGTCCCACTGTTTAGAAAGCTATGCGTGTGCTCTTACGTTAAAGTTTACCTTTACTAGATACCAAATGTTGAAATTGTGGTGCAGATTACTTTTTATTACATCTTTAAATTTCTTAAGCTGTATTTTGTATGTATGCACACACATGTGCTTTGGTGCATGAGGTCAGAGGGCAATCTAAGGGAACATGTACTCTCCTTCCACCATGTGGATCCTGGGAACTGGACTCAAGTTGTCAGCCTGAACAGCAAGCACCTTTACTCAGTCATTTCATTACAATAGCCTACATTTTGCTCTAGAAGATCCTTAATGTAGTTTCCTCAACACAAAAAATACCCACTTTCAGAAACACCCATAAGGTTTCCACAGTTTTGTTTGTTTGCAAAGGTCAATCTTGGCATGACACACCATTGTTTCAAGAATACAGATAAAAGCTCTCTCGAGGTTCCTTGAAGGATGGTGATAGAACAAGAAGTTACATGTAGAATTTCTTTGAATAGATTTAAGGACTGAACCTAGGCCTCCTGACTGCTAGACATGAGCTACACTTCTACAGCCCTGGAACCAACTCTTAACTGAGCTTTTAGAGATGCTTTATATTTCACATTCCTGTGTGACTTCTTCAGATGCAGCAGTCCACTGATTCAGTGATGCTGAGGATGAAATGAGTAGCTCTGCAAGAGGCTCAGCATTCTTAGGGAGAAAGTAGAATCTTCATACAAAGTTAAAAACATTAGTCCTGCTTTAGAGGTGGTAATAAAGGTAATTATTGAGTCAGTGGGCTAAAGGTGGGTATGAGTGTCTGTGTGTATTCTAAACAAATGGTGCTAGGATGATGGGCTGGCCTTTCCCACTCTGATGGGAAGATGTTAACTAGATCTGATGTGTTTGAGCCAGACCATTGGGAATATGGTAAGAACAGTCTGAAAGTGGAGGGTGAATACGGGGAGATAGGTGTCAGCACTGGAGGTAGGACAGGTGGTCAGTTACTTAAAGGTAGGCCTAGAAGAGATGCAGAATGAGAGGAAAGGCCAAAGACACTTTTTTTGTGTGTTTTTCTTTCCTGAGCAATAAGAAAAGATAAGCTGTCATCAATAGAGATGAAAAAGGCCACAAGAGTAGACTGGGGCTAAGACTGGGGCCTTAGTCTTGACCATGATCTGATTTGTCACACATTCCAGTAGAGACACCAAGCAGGTGGTTGGATATACATTTAGGACTGGAGGGCAAGAGCTGGCGCTCTGAACTTGGAGGGAGTCATCAGCGGTAGGTTAAGATCCACAGGCTAAGCCTAGATCTGTCCAAAACGTAGAGGTCAGGGATAGTCAAAGACAGCCTTGCTTGTCCCACTACTCTTACAGCCTAATGTGTCCCTGGGGAAACTGCACAGTGAAATCTTTTGTCTATAATTATGGACAGATACCTAAAAAGGGGGAAAGGCACATATCCAGCCACTGAATTTTAGAGATTTTTTAATATTTGAGGCAATCATTGTGGGTTATTTTTTTATTTTTATTTTTTGGAAAAAAAAAAAAAAACCCAACTGTTTGAATGAACTAAACAGTTACTTTAAACCTGAACTGGTAAGGGGTGGTTTCCAGGAAGAATAGTCTGAACGACTTAAAGGGTGTGTGTGTGTGTGTGTGTGTGTAGCTAAAAATGGGTTAAAAATACATGATATAATCTGAAAATTTAAAGTAGATTCTGTATATATGGTCCCTGAAGAATTTTTTTTTCTTTTATAGAAGATATACCAGCAATCTAGTATTAACTGCAAAAATAAAGCCACCTGTAAAAGCAGAGCTGCCAAAAGTTAAGCTAATATACTCTTTGCACCCTGGTTTCTGGGCCCTGAGTATGCATAAAAAGCTATGTAAGAATCAGAAGTGTCACCTTACTAGGGCATAGCACATTCCCAGAGAATGTTCCTGGTGTTTATGCATATTGTACAAAACAGAAGTGTAGCTGCTAAAACACAGATTTGAGCATTACAGCTGAATATGAACAAAGAACAAGTCCTTGTTTTGCTGATTCCTGGCAGCCAGACAGTTAGTGACAACACATGTACAAAACCCATCATTTATTTAGGATGAAAGTCGAATGATAAAAGACAATTTTATGCTAAGACAGGCATTTTAATGCATGTCTCTTATTTTTAAGTTTCCATTAAACAACTGTGTTATCTGGACACCCAAAGCTCTCCTTAATTACAATGAAGATATTTTTCAGTGGTCATAGGATACCAGAGGTGGCCAGTGGTGTGGAGAAACTGCCCACCAGACAATCCAAAGGGCTCCAGGAAATGAGACTTTTTAATTTAGCTTATGGTCTGGGGAACTTGTTCCTCTGTTTGGTGCATGTTTAAAGTGACTCCCAGTAAGTGGTCAGGGGTCCTCTTTGCATTAATGTTGCAGCATTTCCTAGAGGAAAAAATAGTGTAAAGGAGTCTTCTTTACTAACACTTGCCAAGCTGTTTTTCAGCGAGGGCTCTTCACAACCTGTAAGCCCCTGATGCAATTATTACAAAGGTTGGTAAACACCCTTTAATAACTACTTTGCAATTCCTAACACCTCCCTGATAGCTCTCCTTTCTTTCTTTAAAGAAAAACACTTTGCAGTCCAGCTCCTTTATTTCTATTTGTACACCAGGCTATGAGTTCCTATGGAACGGCCTCCAGAAGTTCAGGCTCCTTTCTGTTAGTCCTCACAAAGCAGGCTGGCACTTCAGCTGAACCCAGGCGCCCTTCTCTTGGGCTTCCTTTTTCTTCTGATCATTCTCCTCCGCCTGCTTCAGGAAGCTGTCTCTGCTCTTTGAGTGCTTGATGTGCTCAATCCGTACATTGATCCTCTTGGCCAGAATCTTGCCCTTAACTTGTTTGTTCACAATGATGCCCACCACATGCTGGGTGACATTATAGACTCTTCGTTTTTTTTTTCTTTTTGCTGTGGTAACACTTACAGGACATTCCTTTTGAACAGTGCCCATTCCCTTGATGTCTACAACAACACCCTTCTTGTAGATTCGCATATATGTGGCCAAAGGAACAACTCCATGTTTCCTAAAAGGCCTGGAGAACATATACCTCTTTCCCTTTGTGTTGGTCATTTTGGCGAGTTACTGGAAGATGGCTGCCCGGATAGCTTTTCTAGACAGGGAATGGAGTGTGCGTGCCAGCGCTCTAAAGATCACAAACGCTAGTACATGGCCCCTCTGGGTAGACTGAAGGGATGTGATTCTAGTTCAAACGCCCTGAATACAGGGCACAAAAGCTCAGTGTCTTCTCCTTTCTGTTCGGCCATTCATCTGACTTTCCACTTTTCTCCCCAATTTCCTGTTTTAAAAACTGGGCTAAGTCCCAGCAGGTAGGCAGCATGGTGAGGATGCTGTCCTTTGTCCAACCATGAGGAAGATAAGGCAAATAAGCTTAAGAGAAAGCAGTGAACAGGCAGAGATGACCCACTTTGCAGCCAACGAGACCAGGCACCCGAGGAATCCGAGTTCCAACTTGACTATGTATGAAATATGTCTGTGTTCCTTGCTTAAGATGGACTCTGGCTCCTCCTCAGCTGCATTCCTGGGCCAAAGGCCTATGCTGTGAGGATAGCAGGTAGCTACAGTCCAGAAGACCAACAGTGTCAAGGGCATCCACACCTGTGCCAACAAGGTAGTTCCAAGCTTTGAGACTGGTGAAGGTTAAAAGCCCTGAAGCAATACATATTTGGGCTCCCATGAAGTTAACTGGTTTTATCAAGGGCACAGAGATGAATCCACAAGTTGCAGTTCTGTTCCGCTATTAGTCTTCCATATTTGTGAACTTTCTTTTCTTATAATTCTGAACGAGGCTGGAAGCTGTAATCTGAGAAGCCTGTCCCTTTTCCCAACTCTGAAAGTCATTCAGACCTTTCTGCCCAATCTGAAATAAGCCCCTCTCTGTCTCATCTAACCTGGCTACCAGCGCTGAAGTGTCTTCATTGTAAGAATTCTGGGAGGAGTCCATGATGCGGCGGAACCGTCCAATAAAAGTCTGAAGAAGAGGAAGAGAATCAGGGGCAACATCACATTCCATAAAACCAGACACATTGAAAACCTTTGTTAATTTACTTTATAGGGGAGATAGAGGGAACACATGTGCAACCATGTATGTGTGTCAAGGTTAGAGGACAATGTGGGAGACACAAGTCACTAGGCTCAGCTGCAAGTGCCTTTACCTTTCAAAGCCATCTTGCTGGCCCTTAGACAGATTTTTTTTACTGGAACATTTAAAGATGTATTTATTAACTTACTTATGGTCTCACTATGTAGCCCCAGTTGGCCTGGAACTCAGAGAACCACTTGCCTCTGCCATAACCGTCTATGCCCTTATGTGGCTGGAGTTACACTTGTGAGCTACCTGAAGTGGGTTTTGGAAACTGAACTTGGGTCCTCTGCATGAGCAGTGTGTGCTCTTAACCACCGAGACTTCTGTGCAGCCCCTATACTGGACCATTTAGAAAGCTTCCAAGAATTTGGTCTCAGGACTCACCCAGAAGGCTTGAGTATCTTCTACTACCTGAGAAAGCCTTTTCTCCTCTTACAGTAAAGGCTGTTATGGAAACAATGGACTGTTATAAAAGCCAGTGAAGTAGCATATGTAGAGCGCGTAGGGAGAGGCTGGCGTATAGTAGGCCTGAAGAAGCATTGCCTGTTGTTGCTATCGGTAACAAAGCCTGCAGGAATTATAACCAACAGCTTTCAACCAGAGGGGATTTTGGATTTAACCGAATTCAGCTTGTTTTTCTCAGCCTGAGCACAGGATGGAGATGTGTAAGATCAAAGGGTATCATTTTATCACTGGGCTCTGAACAAAAACCACAAGCCCCTACTTCAGTGTTTCCCTCTGTCTCACAGCTAAATATTCAATCTAGAAGTGACTAGAAAACACTTGAAGGCAGTGAAGGAAATAGAAAACACACAACTCACACACACGTGCACACACACACAAAAGAAACTTTAATTCAAGAGTAAGTCCTGGGAGTTGGACTTACTGGCCCAGAATGTGATGCCTGACATTTAGGAGGCTGAGGATCCCAAGTAGAGGCCAGCCTAAAATACTTGGCAAGTTACAAGCCATGCTGAGGAACTGAGAAAACCTACCTCCAACAAACAGAAATAGAAAGCCCACATCTTAGTAAGCAATCATGCTTTCCTCTCTTGTAGCTTTCTATTCTAGTGTTTCATGAATTTGAGTTCAACTTTCTGGTTTATAGGATATGTATGAGCTTTTTTACTGAATGGATAGCAATGTTCCTCCCCCTCTCTTTAATTTTGTGATTTCAGGCAGCCACAGAATAAACAAGATTCAATTTTTTTTTTTTTTTTTTTTTTTTTAAGTTGCAGGTATGTCTGTGTACCACAAATATACAGTACCTGTGGAGACCACAAAAGGGTACTGGATCCTTCTGGAACTAGAATTACAGAAGGCTGCGAGTCACTATATGGGTGTTGGGAATCAAACTAGGTCCTCTGGAAAAGTAGCTAGTGCTTTTAACTGATACACCATCCTCCCAGACCCAAAGTTTTGTCATTATTTTAAAGACATGATCTCACTATGTGAATCATGTTGGCCTTGAACTCATACAGAGATCCGCCTGCCTGTCTCCTGACTACTGAGGTTAAAGGTGTGCACCAGCACACCCACTAGCCCAAGTTTTTACTTTTTTGAGACAGGTTCTCATTGTGTTGCTGAAGTACCCATGAAAGACAGAGGAAGACACTGGGTTCCCTGGAGTTACAGGCCATTGAGATGGACCCAACATGGTTGTTGGAAGCCTTACTCAAGCCCTCTGCAACAGTAAGCTCTCTTCACCTATAAGCCATCTCTCCAGCCCTTGAGCCAACAGTTCTTATAAAATTAAAATGGAAGAATTAAAGTCTTTTGACTGTTTATTGTTCAAAAGACACAAAAGATCATTTTTTCTGATATTAAAATAATTAAGAAATTAAATTAGGATACACCATAAATGATAACAATATTATGTTAACATTATTTTGTCCATAAAAAAATATGTATGTAGTTACAGTTGAATGAGAATGTCTCCTAAGGGCTAATATATTTGAACACCTAGTTACTCAGTTGGTCTGCCATTTGGGTCAGAAGGTGAGACCTTGCTGAAAGAAGTATGTGACTGAGGGTGTCTGAAATTTCCAAGCCTTGTGCCCTTCCGACTGCTCTCTCTTCTTTGTGTTTATTCTAAGGATGTGAGGTTTTAGTTTCCTGCTCCCATCACCATGCTGGCTGCTTGCTGCTATGATGGACTTATCCTTCTGGAATAGTAACCCCCAAGGAAGCTCTTTCTTCTATAAGCTGCTGTGGTCATGGTATTTTATCACAACAGAAAAGTAATTATAGTACTGTTTATTAATGACATGGCACTTCTTTTTTTTTTTTTTTTTTTTTACTGTAACTGTGATTCTGATGTTATGTTACATTTTGTACATATGAGTGAAAAACTGAAGCCATGCAGCTTCAGTAATCATAGGTACAATTAATGAGAGAGCCGTGTTTTAACTCCAGAAGAAGGGTCGCTAACGGACAAACAAGTAACTCAAGTATTTCCGAAAGGAACTCGGCCAGAACAGTTTAACAAGGTGCCTATCACCTATATTCTACCACCATCTTTCTTTCTCTCATTTTTTCAATTTCCCGATGGTTCCAATTCTTAGGAAGTAAATACAAAAACAAGTAGGCAGGTCATATATTTTTAAAATGTATTAGATAAGAGCAAGAAGTTCTGGAGTGCCACCATACTATAAAGTGGCTATAGATGGTTATAATGAACATTTCAAAATGCAAAAAGAATTTTTTTTTTTGCCATGAAAAAATGATTAAGGGGCTGGGAAGATGGTTTAGTAAAGCACTTGTCATACAAACATGAGGACCTGAGTCTGAATTCCCAGGACCTACATAAAAGCTAGGCACATCTGTAATTTCACTGCTTCTACGGTGAGATTCAAGTGGAGACAAGAGCCTCCTGGGAAACTCACTGACTAGTTAGACGACACAGTCAATAGCAGCGAACAACAAAACCACGTCCTTGGAAGGGGAGGACTGACACTCAAAGTTGTCTCTGACCACTACATGTGTGCCACGGCAAGAATGTACCTACACTCACACATTTAACACAAACACACATAAACATACCATACACACAGGCAAAAGAATTAATATTGAAGAAACAGATAGGCTTAACCTGACATACACATTACACAATGTATACATGCATTAAAACACTATCAGGGCCCTGGACTTGTGTAAAACGTTTGTTTTGTTTGGTTTTGAAACCAGAGGACAATTTGATTAAGTCTGAGAGAAAAACAACAGGAAAGGCAGGCTGCAAATTCCGGCAGCTGCCTACGGAAGCAAGATGGAGAAGAAGAAGAGAAAAAGCCATGCCATTTACAATAAAAGTGGGCAAGTCGCTGTATGGCAGACAGGACTGCAGAAAAAGTAAGAGATCCTAGGGTGCCAGGGAAAAGATGCTGAGGCTTTTTGGACAGTACTGGAAAGGTAAGGATCTACCAGGGGAAGAGCATCTGGGAAAGACATTATATATTAAATTATTAGGGGGCAGTTATTCCCTCCTTCTCCTTAGCAAGTCTTCAGGTAAACAAGCTTTCCTCCAGGGTAGATGGACTCCTGGTCAGGTGACTGACAGAAGTTGGATTAACTGTTTTTCTTTTAAAAATCCAGTATCTTCTAGTTATTGTTTGGTATTTCCATACATGGACACAATGTATCTTGATCATGTCTACTCCTAAGTTCCCCTTTTACTCCTCCAGGATATATTATGTAAAACCTTTATGGGTTTTATTTTCATGGTGCTCAGGCTTGAACTTATGGCTTCATACAGAATAGGTAGGCACTGGACCACTCATCTTCACCCCTGGCTCAATTTTAAAGAAAACTGGCAGACACACTGTAAATGTAGGTCACCCTAGAACACCAACAAACCAAGTAATGGATTACACACTTCACTAAGTGTGAGGGCTAATCCTAGTCGTCAATGTGACTGGATTAGGAATCAACTGAACTGCAAGCTGCTAGGTACTCCTAGGAGGGATTTTCTTTATTTGAAGTAGTAAGACCCACCCTAAACAAAGGCAGTGCCTTCTGATGATAACTCAGATAAAATGACACGGAGAGAAACTGCCTGTCTGCTTGCCTTCAGTCTTGCTGGCAGCCAGCAGCTCTCCAAGAATCCTTTAGACCTTCAGCACCAGATGGGGACTACAGAGTCATCCAGTCTGGTGGACTGAGCAACTCCTGGATTTTAGTCTCTTTTGAGTAAGAAGCCTAGTATAAGCCAATCCAATAAATCCCTTTAATAGTTGTCTTTTCTTCTGCACTTTTTATTGATCCGAGAGCCCACAGGCACTTTTTAAATTTCCTTTTTAGATTTTGAAACAGTCAGCCCTAAAAACATACATATAAGTAATATTATCCAGACTGAGAAGGCTATATTTAAGAACATATATGTATATGCAAATACATATATGCATGCAATAACAATTAGTGAAAACAAAAAGACTGAATTTGAAGGAGTGGGGAGGGACATATGGAAGGGTTTAGAAGGAGAAAAGGGAGGGAGAAATGTTGTGCAGGGAATTGAACTTGGGTCCTGTGGAAGAGTAGTATGTACTCTTTTTTTTTTTTTTTTTTTTTGGTTTTTCGAGACAGGGTTTCTCTGTGTAGCCCTGGCTGTCCTGGAACTCACTCTGTAGACCAGGCTGGCCTCGAACTCAGAAATTCGCCTGCCTCTGCCTCCCAAGTGCTGGGATTAAAGGCGTGTGCCACCACGCCCAGCCGTAGTATGTCCTCTTAACCATTGAGCCAACTCTCCAGCTCTTAAGTCCCCATGTATTCATACACACACACACACACACACACACACACACACTCACTCACACACACACTCACTCACACTTTTAGAGAACCCTGACTACTACAAGGGATAAAAATGCCATCACCAGCTCCCAAGATATGTACAGCCCAATACCACACAATACTTACCTGCAGCAGAGACTGGGAGATATCTGCATTCTCTGGACTGTCAAAATGCAGGAGTTGTGAGCCAAAACCATAGAAATGGGGCCCCATTTTGTGGAGGTCCACGACATTAGCATCTGCACTGAATACAGTCCGCCATCCCTCTTGGTACATCTTGGGAAGTTCCACAGAAAGGATGCGGCGCTTGTGGTCAAAGAGTCCTTTAGCTAGCCACAAGGGAAGCTCAAGTTTTGTACCCTGCGTCAGACAAGAACATAAAATTGAAAAACAAAAGGCATAGTCAGTGGATGTGAAAAAAAAAAAAAAAAAAAAAAGGAAATGCATATATTGTCTGAAAAATACTGCCTCTTCTACTGGGGAAGTGACTGTGAAGTGATCTGAAGAAATGAACCATACACTTAAAGTGTTATTTACATTTTTTTTTAAAGCAGGGACACACACTGTCTACCTGGTGAACACAATATATGTGGAGAGGCCAGAAGCTGATGTCACAATGTCTTTTTCAATCACTTTTTAATTTGGAGAGTGCTCTCTTGCTGATCTGGTTCTAGCTGTCTTAGCCAAACTAAACTAACTTGTCATTGGGCGCTGGGGACAAACCAGTCGACCCCAGCCCTGCCACTCCTGGAGTCAGAGACACAGTCAGGCCTGACTTTTTATGTCAGTGCTGGGGATCCCAACTCAGGTCCTTGTGCTAATGCAGCAAGAACGTCACCCACTCACCCACATTTCCAGGCCCTTGCTTACTTATTCTTTGTTTGGTTGGTTGGTTTTGTTTTTCAAGATGGGGTTTGTCTGTGTATAATTTACTTTTTCTTAAGTGGTATGTTACTCAGCAGTACACCAGAACTCCTTAACTCTCACTACAAGGTAATACCTGCTATCAAGTTCCTGCCCCACTTTCCCAGCCTCTGCCATCACTATCCTACTCTCAGGTTCCATGAGCTCAGCCTGGGCTAAGAATCTATGTTACTATCTAATGAAGACAGAAAACAGATCCTAACGACAGCAAAACCATGACTTCTCTAAAGTAAATGCATATCACTTTTCACTTCGTTGAATAGTCTCCATCTATGGTAGATAAGCTCTTGCTGGGTGCCTACTAAGCACTAAGTACCAGTCTGGATGCTGGCGGAATAGAATCAAGTGGAATTAGTCTGAAGTCAGGTGGCGGTCTCTTTCCCAACCCACCTCATGGCTTTGGAGATGGCAGAAAGGGTCAATGTCTATGTTCTCAAAGCCTTAAAAGAAATGCACAACATGACAAGATGAGATGACATGATGGACTAGAAATCTATAAAATCTAAAAAAAAAAAAAAAAAAAAGGTACAAAAGGGGGCAGGGAAGATGGCTCAGCATATACTGCTCTTAAAGAGATGGAGAGTTCAATGTCTAGCATCCATATCAGGCAGCTCACAGCCGCCCCTAACTACAGCTCCCAGGGGGGATGTGACTCCTCTGGCCTCCATAGGCACCTGCACTGATGTACATACATCTATACAGACACACACTGATACACCCAGTTAGAATAAATATTTTCATATGCAAAAAATAACTGGATTAAAGGAAGCCATGGAAATGTTTCATCTCAAAGGGAGAACTATCGCAGAGGGAGGGGCAGCTTTTAGGAGTAGAGAGGTAGAGCAGTCAACGACCATCCCAGGGCCGGAAATAAACAGCCCAAGGTTGCCAGGAGGCCAGGACTTGAGTGGCCAAGGTATTAGAGGTAGGAAGCCCCCCCCCCCTTCTTTAAAACTAAGTAGCAGAGTAATTAGGCACTGACTTTAATGTAAACTAAAACTATCAATGGAAAATTGCAGAACTAAACAATAAGACAACTTAAGAAACACACCTTTAATCCCAGCATCAGGGAGGCAGAGCTAGGCGGATTGCTGAGTCTGAGGCCAGCTTGGTCTAAAGAGCCAGTTCTAGGACAGCCAGGGCTACAGAGAAACCCTGTCTCAAGAAGGTTAAAAAACAAAACAAAAAGCTCCTAAATTCTTCTCTATGATAATGGGGAGCCAATAAAGTTGACACTTGCGGTAGAACTCTGTGGTAGCATGCTTGCCTGGCATGTGAAAAGCTCCAAGATCCACCCCCAGTCCTGGAATAGTCTTCAAAAACATGGCGGTCGACTTTGAAGTCTCAACTTACATAGGTCTGTGAAGTTGAGAAGCAGCCCAGGAAACAAAAATGAGCCTAGCTTTCTGTTGTTGTTGTTGAAAAAGATCTTTTGGTACAATTTGATTTTCAAATTTGGTGTTTTACTTTGAGAAAAATTACCTAGAAATAGACAAAGACAAAACTGATAACCTTCTAAACGAAACTTAAAGGACCTAACAGGAAATGAAGGTAACCATTACAAGTTACACTCTTGGGACAAACTCCTACTTGAAGCCATAGAGCCCAAGGTTCGAATCCCAGTTCACCATTTACTGGAAGACCCTGGCTTTGCTAACCCAGCTTTTGCTAGGTTTATGGGAGAGCAAAAGGCTTAATACTGGGAGCTGCAGTTGCCATATTCAGTCCGACACTGAAAATTGTTATGAGCAACCTTTTTTTTTTTTTTTTTTTTTTTTTTAAACCGAGGACTGCCTTGGTTAAGCCAGCACGGACCTGGCTGAGGTACTCAATCTTGGTAGAATTGCCTAAGTGAGAAGATGACAATTTATCCCCCATCCCCTGCAGGACAGTCGGTCCTCGGAAACAGGTTGCAGACACTGTCATAACTGTGCAGAGTGCGCATGACAATCTGTAGTTCCCAGACTTCGAAACCTCAACTAAGTTTTATGGAAACCGTGAACGGAACCGAGAGACCCCGAGATGATGGGCTCGAGCCGAATCTTTCGGCGTCCGCGAAGTCAAGGAATTTGGAAAGTTTGAAGGGAAAGATGGTGGCGGGAAAGCCCGCCGAGTGCTGTGCAGCTTCCCGGGACCCCCGAGGACTCCCTCCGCCTCCAGATCTTGGAAAAACCTCTTCCTCGGCCGGGCTCGGCTCACCTGAGGGAGCGGATGGTCCGGCTCGGCGCCCGCGCCCCGCTCCAGGAAGAAGGCTCCCAGGCGCGGCATGGGCGTCTCGACGCGCACCGGCAGCTTCTCCTGCGACATCAGGATGTCGTCCAAAGACAGGAAGTTCTCCTCCGGCCCCAGAGCGCCCGACTCCACCGGGAAATATGCCTCGGACATGGCAGCTCGCAGCACCTTCAGGGAGGAGGAGGGCGCGCCACCTCGGCCAACTGGGGCCGGCTTCAAACTCGCTTTCCCGCGCCGCACTCGCCAGACCCGAGCGGTCGATCCCGACGAGCCTGAGGCCGCTCAGGCAAAAGCAATCAATAAGGTCACAGATTGGGTCCAGTGTCCCCGCCCAATGCGGAAGCCCTGGATGAGTTGGCCGGAAGTCCTCTTGCAGCTTGTAGGCTAGGCTGGGGAACTTCATGGAAGGGGACAGCATGTGTCTGGACTAACTGAACTGTGTTCATGCAGCCCTTTAAATACATACATAAAATTTACAAACATCTTTGGGGATTCAAGTAATACCATTTTACACTTTGTAGTCCAGCCCTCATTTATCCCGCTTTTATTACATTTTCACTGGTAGATTATTTTTTGTCTTTGAAACCATCAGAAGAAACTAAAACGCAAGCACTAGTCCGAATGTTTAACTGTGTGCTAAGTTACAAATTATTTGTAGTTTTTTGGCCGGGTATAGGTTCAGGTGGGGTGGGAGTTTGGATGGAGTGGTAGATTTACACATGGCTGGAAAAATCTGTTCAAGTTCAGGGCCTTGCTCTACTGTCAACTGGCCAAGTCCTCGTGTGGTGATTAGTTTGGGTTCCTGAAAGAGGAAACTAGACCAGTTTCCTAGTCTTTTCACAGCCACTCTTCAAGTCGGAGCTCCGATATCAAATGTTATCACGGGTAGAATACCTGAGGACAAAGGAAAGACCATGGTTGCTTGGTGCTAGATTTGGAGGCACTTCTCATACACGAATACAGGCTGAGGCAGATTGTTGCGAGATTTGCTACCGAATTTACCTACTGTAGGAGAGTATTCCTGAGGTAGTGGTTTGTAAGCAACACAGGAAAGGGGGCGACCATGCCTTTCATCTTTGCATTCTTTTTTAGTTTTGAATGAAATAATTTGTTAATGTATTTACATAATTCACTACATTTAAGCAATAGCCTTCTAAATATGGACTAGAACTTTACATATGCTAAGCAACAGTCACTTGCTTTTTCTTGCCAAAAAACGCTTGCGTTACATGAAGGCTTGAAGTATTTACACCACTTTCTTTACTTTTCCCCCCTCTTCTTTTTAACAGCCATTGCTAGTCAGTTTAAGACATTTTATTCCAGACAGCTACTTTAAAAAGTTGCCATAATGTCGAGCATGCTGGCACATGCCTAGAATCCCTGGACTGGGGAAGCTGCAACAAGAGGATCTCAGGGTTTGAGCAAGACCTGTTTATATGGCAAGGTCTTATCTCTAAAACAAGTATGAATAATGTGCTTGTTGACAATAGAGGGGCAGAAGCAGACCCAGGGTGTGAGCTAGGCATGTCCTGTAACTATTGGCAATTTTCTGCATGTATCCAGATCTTATAGACTGCTGCTACCCAAATTCACAATGGTTCGACCACAGTTTTTTACTTTACAATGTTAACAAAAGCTTATTCATATAACCATCCTGTTATTCTCAATACAGTATTCAATAAATAACACGATATGTTTCATGTATTGTTATAAAATAGGCCTGGTGTTAGATGACTTTGTGTTGTAAGGACATTTGAGGCACACTGGGCTAAGTGCTGATATTTTCTAGGGTAAAAGATCAAATGGAGGAGACAAAAATCAAACACCTGCATTCCATCCAGAAAGCTGAGAGTGGATTTTGTTATTGACCTGGTGACCTTTTTGCTGTCTGTGGAGGCAGACCTCCCCCACCTTTTACTATAGAGGCAGACCTCCCCCAAATTCCCCAGGATGATTATCCCAGACTCTGCCCTCCCTAGATCGTTACCCATCACATGTATATGTCACATGTATATTATGACCTGCTGACCTCTATGATATCTATTGGTCAGAGACCACACTAGATTCTAGGTCTTTAAGCTATAGAACCCACCCTCATGGTCACATGTACTTTGTAAAGGAGTTTCTATGTGGTCACAACTTAACCTTATTGTGCACCTGGAATTGGACTGACTGGAAGCCTTTTCCCAAATTGTACTGTTTAAAATACGCTGACATTGAACTGCTTGCATTAGACTCCCTGAAGTCTGACCCACGTCGATGGAAGTCAGTCTGCACTGGATTTTCATTCTTATCTCTTTTTGTGGTTGGATTCCCTGACACCTTAAAGGAACCCCCTCTGCATGCACATGCACATGTGTACACACATACACACATACATACTGCATACAAACAATATAACATCAAAAATTAAGTAAACATAACTGATAGTGATAATATATACTTTTTCCTGAGATATATGATAATAATGTAGTTTAGGGTAGAAATATTAATTCAGCTAACTAATAAAAAGACTTAATGAGTTAACATGATAAAAAAAAAGGTATCACTTTTGTGCAGGGATCAGAATGTTGGCTCTAAATAAAACACCATGTTAATACTAAAGGGATCAGGATGAAGTCAGATGCTTCGGTTTTGCACTTAACTTCTTGGCTGCTGCTGAAGCGCTCTACTACTTGTGTACTGTTACTCCATTTAGTCTTTCTTCTTCTTAAGCTATGAAACAAGAGGCTGGAGAGGTGGCTCAGTGGTTAAGAGCACGGACTGCTCTTCCAGAGGTCCTGAGTTTATTTCCCAGCAACCACATGGTGGATCACAACCATCTGTAATGGGATCTGATGCCCTTTTCTAGTGTGTCTGAAGGCAGCGACAGTGTACTTGTATCTATTAAATAAATAAATAGATAAATAAATGCTACTAAACAAGTGAATAAACTAGAACCAGTGAAATGAGTGACAGCTTGATTTTATAATGCTAAAAACAGCCAATCCTTTGGCAGAGTGGCACATAGCTTACTGAGTATGTATCTATCTATGGCTTACATCCAAAGAGCCAAGAATGCTCTTAAGCCAACTAATCGATAGACTAGAGCTGTGCCGAGAAGACCTTCAGTCTACTTATAATACCCACGTGGTACTCGCTGTATTAGTGACACTGAATTTCAGAGCTGCCTTCTGACATGTGTCTGCTGGATTGCTGAAAATAGACTAGTGTTTCCTGTGGAATCATTTTAGAATTGCAGAATCTTAGGGAAGCAATGCTTAAGATCACAGTGAACAGACAGGAGCTGCATTATCTGTCATGGCTTAAGTTCAGAAGCCACAGCCTTTAGATATGCAATGTCACAAGCAATCCTGGTGTGTGTGTGTGTGTGTGTGTGTGTGTGTGTGCGCGCGCGCGCGTGTGTATGTGTGTGTGTGTGTTTGTGTGTATGTGTGTCCCATGCTGAGGATTGAACTCAGGATTTCATGCATGTTAGGCAAGAACTCTACCACTGAGCCACATCCCTGGCCCTAAATTTGCTTTTTATTTGTGTTTTGTTTCTATATTATTATTATTATTATTGAGACATGTTTCTTTTTAGATATCCAAAGCTGAAGAAGTCATGATCCTCCTGCCTCAGGCTTCAGAGTGCTGGGATTAGAGATGCTCATTACCACAGCTGGCTCAGCCTAACCCTTTGAATGCTCGAGCTTTCTAAATTCCTTGAGTGGGAAGTTGTAATGCAGGTGACAAAAATCCAAACCTAGGGAGTGTGGAGGATCTGTGGGTCAGGAAAGAAGGAGAAATGCTCTGGGCTCCACCCTTAGAGTCTGGCAGGGTTTCCTTGCCCTGCCCCCATCCTTCCCAGTCGCTTGCCCATTCACAGAAGTTGCCCTTGCCTCCACAGAAGTTCTAGTATCTGATCACTTTTCATCACTCCGGCAGGTATGTTCAACCTGTGACACAGCACAACGACATGATTAGCTACATCATTGACACCCAAGAACTTACAGTTTGAATCTCAAAAATAATGGTAAAGAACCTCATAAAGCTTTAAATAAGTTTGTAAGGTTGCCTGGGGCCACGTTTACAGTATCATCATGGCTGCCTGTGGGCTTCAAGCCCCAGGTTGAACATCTTCACAAACCTCGTCCAAAGCCTCCATTAGTTCTTGTCATGGTTTGACTATGCTTGGCCTAGGCAATGGCACTCTTTGGAGGTGTGGCCCTGTTGAAGTAGGTGTGTCACTGTGGGCATGGGGTTTAAGACCCTCATCCTAGCTGCCTGGAAATCAGTCTTCCACTAGCAGCCTTCAGATGAAAATGAAGATGTAGAACTCTCAGCATCTCCTGTACCATGCCTGCCTGGATGCTGCCATGCTCCTACCTTGATAATAATGGACTGAACCTCTGAACCTGTAAGCCAGCCCCAATTAAATGTTGTCCTTTATAAGACTTGCCTTGGTCATGGTGTCTTTTCATGCAGTAAAACCCTAAGACAGTTCTCAAGTGGATTTTTGCATTAGCCGCCTGTCTCATCTTGCTTCTGTTCATAACCTCTTCTTTGCAGGCACTCTCACTCCTCAGGACTTTGCTGCTGTCTGTCTCCATGTCTGGACTGCCTTTCTCCTGCATTCCCACAGATTGATTTCTTCTGGGGTTTTTCTCTAAGTCCCTCGCTCAATGAAGCCTTCTCTACCTACAGTTCTAATTCTTTTCCACTCTTACTTGATATTCATCTGCTACATTTTCAATGTGTCCCACAAAGGTGCAAGTTGGAACTTAATCTCCAATGCAACAATGTTGGGAGGTGTGTAGGTCCCAAGGGCCCTGTTCCCTTGAATGGCTTCATGAGTGAATGAAAAGGATTGTGGTCATGGCTTCTCTTCATGGGAGGACATAGATAGAAGGCTCTCATTAGTCCCCAGGAGCTCTCATCCCGCATGGGATCCAGAGCTGTGAAAGAATAGATTGCTATTCCCTACAAATTTCCCAAGTCTGTGGTATTCTGCTTCAAGACACAAAATTGAGTTATACCTTCTTCTTTCCCCTCATCCCCCATCATTCTCAATATACTGTGTATTTTCTATATTTATAGTACTTTGGATCCATTACTCTTCCCAGAGTGTTAGCTCCACACAGGTAAGGACATGGAGGCTTTTTAGTCTAACCCTATCCTTGTATGCCCACTGCCAAGTGTATTTTAGGCATTTAATAGCAGTGGCTCTTACAGCAGGGAAACCCTGAAAAATACTGAAATCAGGGGTTAAAAATTTTTTTTTCCCAAAGTATAGGCTGAGTCTCAAGTGTTTCTCTAGACCTGAGCTGAAGCCATAAAGAAGTCCACTGACTGAGTTTGGCTAATTTTGACACAGTTGAACTTTAGATGTAACCATGCTGAACTCTGGCTTTACAGTAACTGCGAGCAACGGAGTACTCCAGCCAACGGTGACTACAGGTGAGAATGCCCTTTCTCTCTGATGAGACATCCCCAGCATCCATTTCCACCCAACTGCTGTGCGGCTTGTGAATTCATGAGTCCCAGCTAGTGTCTAACCTCCATCACTTGAACGCCAGGAAGATGCTTCACAGGGACATCTGTGCCTGTAAGATGCAGTTAATGATGTAGCCCAGAGAACTGTGGTAAGGACAGAACAAATGAGCCAATTTGCACGGAGTTCTGCTCTCAGGATTAGGCCCATAGAAAGTGCTTGAAACCCGGCTGTTAACTGTGTCTGTTCACCCCTGTCTCTTCAATGCCACAAATGACATCTGGCATACAGCAGGCACTCACTGAATGCTTGTTAAATAGTCGATATCTTTTGTGACTGTCATTCCTCTAGACTCAGCTACTCTTCTTTCCTCTCCAATTCAGGTTTCTCAGTGTATTTGAAGGTGAGAAGTTACTGTTCAACTTTCCCCCCCCTGCAAATTATCAGGTAGAATTTACCACCTATTAGGAAGAATTACCGTATTGAGGTGTTTTTTTTTCTTTTTTCTTTTTTCTTTTTTCTTTCTTTCTTTCTTTTTTTTTTTTTTTTTTTTTTTGGTATTGTGAAATTACAGTGCTATGTTTGAAATCTTATTATGTAAGGTTAACGGATTAAAATCAGTGGGGCTCATCTTTACATAATGCAAATGTTCTTTTGGTTGAGCTATTTCTTAAGCCCCTGCTCTTAAACGCCTTCCATAAGATCAAAATAAATTGATGGGCATGATTCGACCTTCCATGTGGGTTGTGCTCATTTTAGATTCTTCCCACGGTCTTCAGCAGTACTAATGAAATTGTAAACCCGTCTTATTTATTCAGGGAGACTGTGTGTCACCCCCTTCATTTGACAAAGGAGCAGCTATTGCTATCTCTATAAAAGAGGCACTTGTTCAGCTAACTTTTCCTTTTCAGTATTTGTAGTTTCACACACACACACACACACACACACACACACACACACACACAAATACCTTTCTTAACCAATCCTATAGTTCCATCTTATTGTGGTAATGTATTGTATAGTTTAATCTGTGGGATGGCCAGATTTTCTTAAAGGAGAAGGGTGATAAGCAAATTTGTTTGTTTGAAAAGAAAATGGGGGAAGGCTGCTTTAGCTCATCAAGATGTTCAGTTGCTCATTTCATGCCCCAGGGCTCAAACGTGGGCACAGGATGGGTGTGACAGTTCTGGACTGTTAAGGAATCTGTCAGTACCCAGAGTAATAAATAGTAACACACGGTAGTCACGGCAATGAGAGTCAAGTCCAAAATGATGTTGAGGCTCAGAAGGGAACATGAATTCTAACCTAGACATGAACATGTTTATAAATGCTTTAAGGAAAGACCATCAGCTGGTGAGATGGCTCAGCAGGTAAAGGTCACCACTAGTCACCCTGGCTCACGACTGAGTTCAGCCTTAGGATCCCACTTGGTAGAAGGGAGAACCAACTCCTGCAAGGTGTCCTTTGACTTGCATGGGTGTCCTTTGACTTGCACGCACGTGCAAGTCAAAGGACACCTTGCAGGAGTTGGAGGCAGAGGCAGGTGAGGCCAACCTGGGCTACAGAGTGAGTTCTAGGAGAGTCAAGTCTACACAAACAGATCCTGTGTCTAGAAAGTAAACCAACAATAACAACAAATGTTTTAGAGAAAGATGACTAGATGAGGGCCTTATAGCAAAAGTAGAATTTTTGCAGTAGGCCCTCAAGTATGAGGAAGGGTCATTCTAGAGCCAAGGATCAACCTGGAGAAAAGACTTGAGACTACAAAAGTGTGGAAGAAATCACATCTGTAGGAATAAATTTTTCGCAACCTACTTTTTGTAAAGGTTCAACCTCTCCTCTAGCCTACCACCCAGCAGAGGTAGTGGAAAAGAGAAGTTATTAGGTTATGGGCGAAGTGGACCTGTTCAGCAATAGTTCTTTGGGGGGCGAGCTCGATCTTCTTTGACAGCGGTTCAGTCCCATAGCAAACATCAAATATGGTTCAGCAGCTGCAGACCAGACCTCTAGACAGGCAGGCACCAGGCACGAACCAGCAGCTGCAGTTCAATCCTGAAGGAAATGTCAGTCTCATCAACCCACCTGAGGAGACGGCTGAAGTGGCAAGCAGTTCCTTGGCAAGTTTCTCTCAATGGTGCCATTACCACAAGGTGAGTTCAACAATACTACGTAAGGGGAACCAAGACATGCATGTGGTTAGCAAAGAAAAGCGAGGTGGAGCAAACCCAACGAATGCTCAGTACTTGACTCCTCACTGTCTGTGAGGTCATATTTATCCTTAGGGTTCTTCCACATGTTTGCTATATCAAAACATCCTTTTACCTGTGTCTGCTTCAGCAAGACATCCTTTCACCTGTGTGGCCCAGCAAACCATCATTTGACATAACAAACTTTCTAAAGAAGCTAGGAGCTTCCACTTCACACTTCACACTCCAAGCTGCCTGTTCCCACTGCTTTGCATGATCCTGACCAATAGATCCATCATGCACACGACTGTCATGTCATTTCTGGTGTGTGTGAGCATACACATGTTCATGTATGTTCAGGTACATATGTTTATGGAGTCCAAAGGTCAATGGTGGGTCTTGTCCTTCGACACCCCTGTCCCTTGTGTTTTGAGGCAGATCTCACTGGGACCCAGGGCTCTCTGCTTCATCTAGGCTAGCCTGGAAGTTCCAGGAAACCTCCTGTCTCTGCCCTCCCACCCGGATGCTGATGTAAGCCTGGCTTTTTCTATGCTCTGGCCCTCATGCTTGCTCAGGGAGCACATCGCTGACTGAGCTGTTTCACTAGCTCCTCTATGGTTTTATGTAACAGGAGAACTAATACCAACTGCTTTAGCTAACTTGAGGATTTCCAAGATGCTTGCTTTACAGTTGAGCTGAGGACGTGGTTGGCTGAGCCACAAAGATGCCCCTGAGGATCTATCTTTGCTTCTGTCTATATGTGGTCCTCTCCCATCTGTGTCTCATTCCCCTAAGGACACAGGCTGACTGCCAATTAAGTCAGTTCTATATGCTTCCAGCCCTCCTGCCCCAGTGTTTCAATCAAGACTTCTGAGAGAGGTCAGTACCCTCCTCCACAGCTGGGTGAGATTTGTAAAACCTTCTCTAAGATCCCGAAGGACATGGGTATGGTGGTGCATGTCTGTAATTCCAGCACTTGGGGGTGGAGGCAGGTGGATAACAAATTCAAGGCTGGTTTGGGCAATGCAGTAGAATCCTTTTCTCATATCAAGGGCTAAGGATATTCAGTAGAGAGCTTGTCTACCACATGCAAACCAATAAATTCCATCCCGAGTAGGTGGGAGTAGGGGTGTGGGACCATCCTAAAGGATTATCCAATAGCGCTTCTCAGTTTGTCAGCAGTGCTCATGAGACTTCTAAGGGTGTGGTCATACAGCAGCTTCACAGGGGACCCAGGAAAGAAAAGACGGGCCCAAAGCCTAAGCTTGATATTGCCAAGGGACTTGTGTGTGAGTCAGCTTCCCAGTACTATATTTTAAGTGGCGGAGACAATCAGTTTACAGAGACAGAAAGTTTATTTTGGCCAACACTTTAGAGATTTGTCGACGGCAAGTTGGCCTTGTTACTTTGAGCCATGGTAGCTTCGCATCAGGGCAGCAGGCCTTAGTGAGACAAGGCTGCTAACTCCATGGTCAAGCCATGGACAAGAGGGAGAAGAGGGGGCTGTGGTCTCACTATCTCCTGAAGACATCATTAAGAAATTAATCAAAGGAAATTGTTATTTCGGTTGGGCATACCCCAGTAACCTAAGATGCCTCTATAGGCCCTACCTCTTACAGGCTGCAATGCCTCTCAGTAGTGCCACAGGCAGGGACCAAACGTTCCACAGATGGACCTTCGCAAGTCCCTAATCCAAACTACTGAAAGCAGTTGTGAAAGATGGTGTGAATTTTCAAAAGATTTATTGATATTTTATGTGTACGACTGCATGTTTTGTATGTGTGCCATATGTATGCCTGGTACCTGAGAAGGTCAGAAGAAGGTGAAAGAGGTCCCTTAGAACAAAAACTGCCACGTCGGTGTTGCATACTAAATCTGTGTCCTCTGTAAGAGCAGCAAATGCTTTTAACTGATAAGCCATCTCTTCAACCATCAGGGTGTGAATTTCGAATACGAGTAAAAGACAGATCGTCTGTGGCCAGATGGTTAACACAGAAGTTTTAAAAACATAGCTGCCATCATTCACACTGGGGTGAGTTTGGGCCACCTTGGAACATGGATAGCATTGGAGGTGATGTGGATTCTCAGGTCAAAGTTACTGTAAGAGGTGATTGCATCTTTTGTCCTGTCCCCAGTAGGTTCACCCCAGAGTTGGGAGCGATCATGTAAGATGCCACATGCTGGAGATGCCTGAAAGACATATTCCAGTGAACAGATTCAGCTGATTCCATACTTCTTACCATCCCAACCCAGGTGCCAGACATAAGAGTGACACCGTTTTGCACCCTTCATACCTGTCCCCCACCCCCACCCCCCGACAGTGCCCACCAGTCTGATGTCACAGAAAAAGAAGAATGGCTTACCTGGACCCTGCCAGAATTTGTGATCCATAAACTATTAAAGAAAATATCACTGGAGATAAGAGTTGACAATGTTAAGCCACCAAAGCTCTAGAGCATATATATTTTAAAATTCCTAAACCAGGCTGAGTGGCCAAGCACTTGAAGGCAGACAGATTGCAAATTTGAGTTTGAGGACAGTCTGAACTGCAGCATAAAACATTGTCTCAAAATAAAAATCTTTTCTATAGACAACTGGGGTAGAGCTTGGCCCTTCAGAAACTCAGTGTTATGAGGGGTGGTGGTGAGGTCTGCTTAAAGAGGTATAACAATCAGATACAATGATGAACCAGCCCTCTTTGATAATATTTAAGAAAAAATATTATCAATATTTTGCAGACATTGGGAGATTTGAACACGGGCTATTTATTACACGACATTTTAAGGAATTTATGGCTAACTGTGTTCGATGCCTTCATGACTTTGTAGTTATGGGGAACAGTGCCTCTTTGTAGGAGAACTTCCTGGGATGATTAGGAATCAAGTGTCCTTATGATGGAAAGTTACTTAACAGCGGTCAACCAATCAAGGCAGGGAAAGAGAGGAGAGGAGAGGATATTATGAAAGATTGTCAGTGATTGGAATCTAGTTCTGGGCAGATGGGAGCTCACTATATAATCCTTTCAACATTTGGTATGTGAAAGTGTTCACAGTAAAAAGCATAGAATAAAAAATCATGGAAAATAAACTTACAAAAACCATCTTCAGCATCATTAGTCACCAAGTATATGCAATTAAAGTCAGAATACTAGGCTGGGGATATAGTCAGGGATACGGTGCTTGCATCATATGTGTGGGGATTGGATTTGACAACCAAGCGCTGAAAAGAGGAAAGGGGAAAGGCAGTCCCGTAGAGGAGGACAGACAGGCTGGCACAGCTCTGAAGCGAGTGGAACTCCTCCACAGGACTGGTGAGAGCAGGTGGTGGTGAACCATTGTGGAAAACTACCCACAGCATCTCCCAAAGCCACCATACCTACCCAGAGACTCAAGAGTTCACCCTCCTAAAGTGGTCATCTTCGTTCTCATCCAAAGGCATTTATAAGTGCCGCTGAAAATAACTACAGCTACCTGAGTATACATGAATAGGACAACGAATAAGTCAATGCTTCTCACAAGGTGGATGAATCGTTACCAGTGTTAATATTCTGCTTATGAGAGTGTATAAAGCTCTGTGAGCTGAAATACTGCACCTGGTGGAACAGGCAGGTAAACCTAGCTACTCGGGAGGCTCTGAGGCAGGAGGATTGCAAGTTTAAAGTCTTTTGGGGCAACTTAGTGAGACCTGTTTCAAAATAAGGTTAAAAGGGGATAGATTTAAGTAGAACAAAATAAATCTGTGCTAGTTCTTGTAATTGTATGTGAACCAAAAGTATGCTTACTCAAAGAATAATTACAAAGCAAAGGAATGAAACAATGAAAAATGGTGGCTGTATATCTTTAAATATGCCTGCATTTGCACGTGATACTTCTGGAAAGATATTAGTAAAAATATTGAAGTTGTGGTTTCCTCTAGAGAAGATGGGAAGGGTTCAGGGGAAGAGAGCACATATATATATTTGCATGCTTTAAATTTTTAATTTGTGCCTCCACCTTTTTTTTTTATTACTTTTAAAGCCCTAAAAAATAAAAAAAAATAAATCAAATGTTAAATTTGAAGGTTTTGTATTGTTTTGTGGCGTGTGCTTGTTTGTTGTTCTGTAAAGGCTGAAACAGGAGCATATAAACCACCAGTTTATTTATGTACCAAAAAGAACATGCTCTCTCCATTTGGAAAAATCAGGGCTTTAACTCAGAGGCAGGAAGTGAACCCCGGGCAGGTGCCAGTCTTGTGTGTGATCCTCAAAAGATCACCTGAGTCCTGGACACAGTGGTGTGCTTCTGTAATCCTAGACTGAGGCAGGAGGATCATGAATTAGCAGACAGCTTGTTGCTAAACAGAGAGACACTGTCAAGAGAAGAAAAAGAGATTACCCCAGGTGTCTTAGTTTGTAAATTCCTTGTGCATTTTGGCCTCGCCAAACCCCACAACAAGGTGCGTTTACCCACCTTCGGTTGCTGATGTATAGACAGCCCAGAGACTCCACCTCAAGCTTTCCAGGTGGCTCCCCAGAGAGCCTTCATCTTCTAAAACATCATCACATAGAACTCGAACCTCTAAGTCACTCCTCAGCCTCAGCCACATAGGTGTTCTTATGCATTAGTACCTGGTTTAGAGGATGCACTGAAGGGAAAGTGGAGCCATGCTTCCAGAAGGAACACCCGTTTGAGCAATCCAAGCTTTGATGTACAGCTACCCAGAGCTGTGAGGTCTTTGGAAATGTGGACCACACTGACTTTACGGCAGGCAACATCAAGTCATTAACACCACCCTCTGGCTTCTCATTCTTTCTCTGCCCTCTGATATTTCCAGATGAGACCTCTGGAGAAGATAACAGGTTTTTAATCAAAGGAAACAAACAAGCAAACAGAAAAAATCAACTGAAGAGTGTATTTAAAAACAAACAAACAAACAAACTTGGCAATAACCCTGTATCCTACACTGCCAGCAAGCCAAAGACGGTGTCTCAAAGTTGATATTTAGAATCTGGGACTGAAGACATGGCTCAGTGGCTAGGGACACTTGTGGCTCTGGCAGAGGACCCAGGATTGATTCCCAGCACCCACGTGGTGGTTCACAACCATCTGCAACTCCAGTTCTATGAGATCTGATGCCCTAGTCTGTGAGCACTATGCACACACAAGGTACACACACCTACAAGCAGGCAAAACACTCACTGGGAAGATAACGTGAACAAATCTAATAACATTTTTTTTTTTTTAAAGAACGATCTGAAAACAAAAATGTTCAAATTTGCTAGCACGAGCAATTGGAAAAACAATGAAAATAGGACTTTATACCTCCCCCCCCCAAACCTACTGGCCCCAAGCTTGCCACACAGCAAGGCCTGCAATAGACTGGGAAATAGAAGCCAGGCTTGGCAGGCTCCTGTGACACTAAAATCCCTGTGCTGAAGCAGAGCTGAGCTTCTGCTTTCTCCCGAGTAACACAGTGTGAAAGAAACTACATTAAAATGCAGAGCCTTTAGCAGTGAGTGTGTTTAAGAAATAATGCACAAAAAAAAATGTGAGAGAAGAAACAGATCCCACTTCTACAGAATACGCAGGACGTTTTCATCAAGTTGCCTGTGAACAGCAAACCCTTGGGTTTTGTAGGGGTTTGATCTCTGAAGTGTGAAGTGTACCTTGGTATTGATGAGTAAGGTAAGATTTAAGCAAACTGAATGCTACAGAGGAATCTCTCTCTCTCTCTCTCTCTCTCTCTCTCTCTCTCTCT